>NW_020194715.1:1556094-1846965 GCF_003025115.1 Trichoderma citrinoviride | reverse complement strand
CTTTAACCTTTATATAGCTATAGTAATTTAAATTAAGTTAATAATTTTAATATTTATAAGTTATTATTTAGCTATATATTTAATATTAAAAATAAAAAAATTAGCTAATTATTAAAATAATAACTAATAGTAATTTTATTAAGTTATAAAGCTAAGTATATAATTTAAATTAATATTATAAAAAAAGCTATTTAATTATAAAGACTTTTTATTAAAATATATATATATTCTATTACCTTAAATAGCTATCTTAAGCTAATAACTAGTCCTTTTACTTATTTCTTTATATAAAAAAAAACCTTTTAAATAAAATAAAAAACCTATATATTATATATTTACTTTAATAATAAGCCTTACTTATTATATTTTTATTTATTAATAAAAGTGCTTTATAAATATAAAAATTATTTTTTATAGCTATATATAAAAAGTAGCTATACTTTAGTTTATAACTAGGCTAAGTTATATAAAGGCTTATATTATAAATAAATATAATATATATAGGCTATATAAAGCTAATATAAGTTTAAGCTTAGTTTATATTCTTATCCTTTATAATTAAGTATATAAATCTTATTATAAATTTAATATAGTCTTTAAGTATTCTTAAGGCTATATAAGCTTAGTATAAGTATTAATTTACTTTAGCTATTTAAGTGCTTTTATTTATTAATTTATATATACTTATTATAAGTATATTTTTTATACTTTTTTAATTCTTTTTTTTTTTATTATCTTAACTTTTAAATAAGTCTTTTTTTTTTAATAATATAACTTAATATTAAGCTAAAGCTTATAAATTATAATTTAAGCTAAATTTAAGTAAAATATATTATTAATAATATATATATAATAAATATTAACTATTAATATATTATAAAAAGGTATATATTTATTTTTAAAATACTTTTAAGGTATTTTTAATCTTAAGCTATATTAATTTATAATAATATAGTAATTTAAAAAAAAATAAAGTAAAAGTTAATTTTATTAACTACTTTAATATTAAAGTAAATAATAAAAATAATAATAATAATAATAATAATAATAATATTATACTTACTTTTACTTTTAAATAATATAAGACTTAAGCTTATATTAATAATACTTTAATAACTTTATTAATAACCTTTACTTTTTTTATTAATATTAATAAAAATAATAATATTAATTTTAATACTAAAAGTATTTTAAACTTAATTAAAAATACCTTTTAAAAAAAAGGTTATAATAAGTAAATAAGCTTTTTTATATTATAGTCTTTAACTTTTATTAAGTTAATAAATTTATAAGCTAGGTAAGCCTTAAGTTTAATATAAAATAATAGCTAATATTATATTAAATATAAGCTTACTTTATTTTTTATAAAGTATATATTATATATATATAAGATATTTATAGTTTTATATATTATACTTAAGCTAGTAAGAGTTTTTTTATAGCTTTAGGCTAAAAGTATATTAATATAGCTAATTTTATTAAGTATTAAATAAGTTTATAAGCCTTATATAATTATTTAAAAAAAAGTATTTTATTATAAGTATTATTATTTTAAATTTATTAAGGTTTTATATTAATTATATTTAAGTTAAGGCTTTAAATCTAGCTTTTATAAAAAAGGCTATTACTTATATCTTTTAGCTAGTAAAAAAGAAGGTTTTAATATATATTTAGGTTAAAATTAAAGTATTTTTTAAGTTATAAAGCTAATAAATTATAATTAAATAAGATTAACTAAATATTATTAATTATTATTATTTATAATAATTATATTATTTTTAAAAGTAGTTTAATTAATATTTACCTTATTAGCTTTAAAAGTCTAGCTTAAGGCTACTTTAATTAATCTTTTAATAAGTTAATAAAGTATATTTTAATAATATATACTTATATATAAACTCTTATTATAAAAGATTAGCTTTTTTAAAATATTAGCTTAGCTTTTAAGTAATATTATTATAAATAAGACTAAAATTAATAAAGTTAAGACTTTTAAGTATAAAAAAATACTTAACTTTATTTTTAATACTTAATTATTATTAAGTATATTTAGCCTTAAGTTAAAAAAGCCTTAGGTTTAAAAGTTAACTAGCTTTTTTTTAAAAAACTTTTTATAAAATAATAATCTTAATATATTTTATTAAAAAGTAAATAAGTTAAGTTTAATAATAAAAGAATAAGCTATATTTAATTAAAATTAGTTTTAAGGCTAGTTTAAAATATATTATAATAATATTAAATAATAAAAGTAGTAAATATATTAATATTTTAATAATTTTTATATTTAGTTTTTAATCTTAAGTATAAAATAGTTATAATATATAGTTTTTTAATTTATTACTAGCTTTTTTATAAAGTAAAATTATTTTAGTTTATTAAGGTTAAAGAACTATTTAATTAAAGTAAAAGTAGCTTAAAGGCTATATAAAAGTGCTTTAACTTTATAATTATTATAAAATAGCTATAAAAGCCTTAATTATTATTAATTATATAATAAATACTTAAAAAAAATATAATATTATATTTTTAGCTTAATATTATAATTATAAAAAAAGAAAGTTACTTTAAGTATATATTAATTAAAAAAGAATTTATTTAGTTTAATTTTCTTTATATATAGTTATATAAGTATAAAGCTTTTATACTTAAGTAAAGAGCTATATACTTTAAGTATTTTTTTTAACTATAGTTTAATTTATAATATATTATTATTTAGCTTAAAAGATTATTAAGGTTAATTTAAGGCTAGTTTAAGAATAATTTAATTTTACTTTTTTTTTATATTTTAATTATTATTTCTAATAGTTAAGACTATTTTAAATATTATTAGTTTAGCTATTATTATTAATTAAAATATAGTTTTTATTAAAGCTTATAGTATTTTTATAATATTTAAGCTATTAAATTATAAATAGTTTATATTTTACTTTTTATATTAATAGCTTTTATTTATTATAAAAACCTAGCTAGATATTTATTTAAGTAAAGATTTATTAATAAAATAGCTACTTTTACTTTTAAAGCTTAAATTAAGGTTATTTTATATATATTAATAATAAAGTAAAGGTATTTATTTTAAAGCCTTTTAAGTTTATAAGTAATATTATAAGGCTAGTTTATTATTTTTATAAAAAAGTATAAAGTATTAATTATATAAGTAAAGTAGCTTTTAATAATAATAATATATAATAACTAAATATACTTAATTTAAGTCTTTTATAATATATAATATTAAATACTTTTATTAAGTTAAGCTATAGTAATAAAATAATATTATATTAGTTTTAAATTATATATATAAACTTTATAAATAAGTATATAGCTACTTTTATAAAGTAAATAGCCTTATTTCTTATTTAGCCTTTAAGTAAAAGGCATTTTATCTTTACTTTAAAAGTAAAGTAAGCTATTATAATAAACTTAATTATCTTTTTTATAATAAAAAAAATAAATTACTATATATTAATAAAGGTTTATTATTTTTTAATCTTTTTAAGCTTTTTAAAAATAATAACTTTAATAAAGTAAAAGTAAAATAAATAGTATTTAATTATAAGCTAGGCTATAATAAGTTAAGCTAATAGTTAAAAAATATATTTATTATAAACTTTTATAAGTTTTATTAAAATATTATTTTTATTTAAGGCTTTTTAAAAGCTTATTTTATATAATATTTTTTTTAACTTTTTTTAAAATAATTAAAAATATATTTAGCTTTAGCTTAAAAAAGTAAAAAGTAAAATAATAATTATTATAAATTAAAAGAAAAAGCAGGCTATAAGGATTTTTACTTTATTTAAATAAGTAAATATTAATATTAAGTTAGTTTTATATTACTTAAAAGCTAAAAGTAATACTAGTTTATATAAAAGGTTATTTTTAAGCTTAGCTTAATATTTAAGCTTTTATACTTTTTTTATATTATAATATATTATAAAAAGTAGTTTTTATTATATACTTTATTTTATATTAGCTATAGCTTAAAATTAATACTTTTTTACTTTTACTTTTTATTTTTAAATATTTAAAAAGTAATAGTTAAAATAGGCTTTATAAGTATAATATACTATTTTAATAGCTTATTTAACTTTTTTAATTTATTATAGTATTTAGCTATAACTATTAGCCTTTTAAGCTAAAGTAGCTAGTTAAGTAATATTTTATAAGTTTTAAGTAATTTAATTTATATATTAATTAATTTATTAAAAGGTTTTTAAAAAGGCTTTAATTATTATAAAATTAAACTAGGCCTAGCTTTTAATTATAATAATACCTTTATTAAGTTAGTATTAAAATTAAGCTATAAAGTTTAGAGTTTATAATAGTTTTTTTTAAATTTTAATATAAGTAATTTATAAAATATAATTAAAGCTAGTTAAAGTATAATCTTTTTTATATATTATTAAAAGGCTATAGCTAGCTTATATAAAGTTAATAATACTATTATATATACTATAAGAATATTAAGTTTAAGCTTTTTTAAAAGTTAAAAGGCTAAGTTATTATTAAGCTATTAATAAAATAAAGATATAGCTTTTATATATAATATAATTATAAATATTTTATAAAAAGTAATAAAAGTTAAAGTTATTAAAAAAAAATATATTAAAATTATATTAATTTTTTTAAAAGTTTAATTAAAAAGCTAATTTAAGAAATATTATAAATAAGAATAAGTAAATAAATAAAAAAAAATATTATCTTAATATTTATAAAAATAATATTATATTAGTTAAGCTAAGCCTTATATATTTATAATTTAAGGCTATATTATTTATATATATAAATTACTATTTAATTACTTTTATTAATTAAGATATAATTACTTTAGCTAAAGTATAAAAGGTTATTATTTTTATTTATATTATATAATATTACTTTAGGTTTTTATAAAGTAATAATATTAAACCTGCTTTTATTAATTAAAGTTAAGTATATAAGCTTTAATAACCTTTTTATATTTTATTAAAGGAATTTTATTAATTTTAAAGTAAAATAATAATAATATTTAAAAAGCTATTAATTAAATTAAAAAAGCTTAATATAAATATAAAAAAGTCTTTTTTAGCCTTTTTATAATTATTAATTATAGCTATTTAAAAAAGGTTTAAGGTTTTTTAAAAGTAGCTAATAATAAACTAAAGTAATAATATTATAAAAGTAAATTAAAAAAAGAAAAAAGTAAATAATATATTAATATTTATTAATTTTAATTTTATAAATTAATAAGGCTTTTAAATATAAGCTTTTTATACTTAAACTATATATAGCTAGACTTTAAAGTAAGTTTATAATTATATTAAGTATTTTTTAAAGTAAAGTAAGTATTTTAATTTTAAAGTATTATATTTTTTATTTATATATAAAGTAGCTTTATACTAGTTATAATATTAAATAACTTTATAAAATTTTATAATATATTTAATTTAAAAGTAGCTATAGTATTATTAAAGCTATATTTCTTTAGTAAAAGGTTTAATATTAAATAGCTAAGTATTAAAAATAAGCTTTTAATTATAAAGCTAGTTAGCTTAATAAACTTTATTAATATTTAAAATTAAGATTACTTTTATAATATTTTTATAATAGTTTTACTTTATATAAATTTAAATAATAATAATATTATTAGCCTTTTTTAATATTTTTCTTAGCTTATTATTATTAAGGTTATTAAAAAAGAAAAAAAATATATTTAGCTATAAGTATTTATATATATTAAAATAGTTTAGCTTTTAAGCTAAATATATTATAAGCTTAAAATAAATTATAATAATAATTATTAATAAAGCTTTAGAAAGTAATTATTATATTATTATTAAAAAGCTAGTATATAGCTATTATAATATTAAAGTAAGTAGCTATATTAATAGCTTATATTATTTTAATTAAAGTATAGCTTTTAAAAGGTTTTATAATAAAAAAGCTTAAGATTATTATTTTATAATTAAAGTATATAAGTATAGGCTTTAAAAGAGGATTATTAAGCTACTAGCTTAAAAAAGCAGTAGTTATATTTATTTAGGTTTTTATAATTAGTATTTTTTTTTATAAATAGCTTTTTTAATTAAGTTTTTAAAGTCTTTTTATATTATATATAAAAGAGTCTTATTATATTTTCATATTATAGCTATATTAAGTTTAAAGTAAATAATTTTTTATACTTTTTTAAGTATAATATTAAAGATAATTTTTATAATTTTTATATAAATTAAGTAATTAAAAGTACTAATTATAATTAAATTAACCTTTAGGCTAGATTTATTTTAAAAGCTTATTATATTTTTATTATTATTTATAATTAAGTAGTAAATACTTTATTTAAGCTTAGCCTAACTATTACCTACTATTATTAAAGCTATATTCTTTTTATATTAGCCTTAAGACTATTTTATAATTAATATATTATTATAATAAAAGGTAAATAACCTTAAGGAATTTAAATTTAATATTACTTTTAATTTTAAAGGTAATTTTAAACTATAAGAGGTAATTTAGTATTACTTATAGTGTTTTTTTTTATATTAAGCTTTTATTAAATTATATATTAATCTTTAAGAAAAATAAATAAATAAATAATTATTATTAAATATAATAGTTATTTATTATAATAATTAAAAAGTAATTATATTAATAAAAGACTTTATTAATTATAAAAGATTTAAGTATATTAAAACTTAATATTAATATTTATAAAAAGATTAAAAAAAAAGATTATACTAAAATATATTTTTTAAAAAAGTAATAATAATAAATAAATTAACTAAGCTATTAAAAAAATTACTTTTTTAAATTTTATAAAGCCTTTAACTTAAAAAGGATTATTAATATATAAATTAATAACTAGGAATTTTAAAAGTTATATTAATTAATTAAGATTTCTCTTAATATTATATATTTTTTTAATAAAGGCTATTATAAGTAATTAATAAAATTAAGTTTTAAGTTTTATATTTAATATATAAAGAAAGTAAGAGTATATTTCTTACTTTTTTTATTATTAAGTAAAAGTATTAAAAATAAAAGTATTAATATAAAAAGTATTTATATAAAAAAAGTAAAAGATTAATTTAGCTTAAAATATAAGTAAAGCTATATATTATTATATAAGATATATAAAATAATAAGCTAATTAATATATATTTTAATAATTAGCTTAATATTATTGATATATAACTTAGCTAATATTATAAAAATAAAGATATTATATAATAAGTACTAGTTATAAAGTAAATATTAAAGTTTTAAATACCTTAAGACTTTATTATCTTAAACTTTAAATATTTAAATACCTTTAGCTATTTAATAATTTAAAAAAGAATTATATTAATTATAAACTATATAAAACTTAATTTTTAATATCTTTTATTAATTATTAATAAACTATTTATTTATATACTTATAAAGTAAGTATTTATTAATTATATAAAATTAAGTTAAGTAAATATAATATTAAATTTAAAGTATATATTTAATAAGTTAATAACTCTTTTATTAAATATTAAAAGATAATAAATACTATTATTAATAAAGCTTAAGAGAGTATATTTAACTTTTTCCTTATTAAGCTTTTTTTACTATACTTATAAAATAAAGTATTAAGCTATTATACTTATTATTTTAATATTTAAAATATTAAGTTATTATTTAAAAATAAATTTAAATAGTATTTTATTTAAGGCTTTATATAAGCTTTAATATTATAAATAGTTAATAATTTTTAATACTTTTAATTAATATTATTTTAATATTTTTTTACTTATAAATATAAGTAATAGTTTATTATAAATTTTAATATTAAAGTCTTTTATAATTTTATTTACTTAATATTACTTTATAAATAATATTTTTATTATAGTTTTTTATTATATAGCTTAATAATTAAGTTTATAATTATTAAATTCCTTTATTTTATTAAAGTAAACTATATAATAATAATATTTTTATAATTCTTTATTTTTTAAAAATTAAATAAATAACTATATAAACTTTTAAGTATTTTATTTATTTTTAATAGCCTTACTTTTATTAAATTTACTATACTTATTAATAAAAGTAATTTAATATTATTTTTTATTTAACTTTATAATATAAAATAATTTATAAATATTAATATAAATTATATTTATAATATATTTTTCTTTTTTTAATTATTCTTAATATAGCTTTTTTTTATTTAATTTTAAAAGCAAGGTTTATATAAATAATATTTATATATTATATTTATTTTATTTATTATATTCTTTAGCTTAATAAAGCTATTATTATTAAAATAGCTTATTTAGTTATATTAAAGTTAAAGCTTTAAGTTAATAATATATAATATAAAAGCTTATATAAAAAGAATATTAATTTAAAAAATAAAAAGCTTTTTAAAATATCTTATTATAATTTTAATCTTAACTTTTTTTAATTATTTAGCTTTTTTAAAATATATATTTTTTTCTTTTTAAATTAAAAAGCTAGGTTATTAAGATTAAGTTTAATTTAAAAATAAGTATATATAAAATATTTATAAAACTAATAATAATTAATATATTTTAATTTATATATTATTAAATAACTATACTTATACTTTTTATTATAATTTTAAAATCTTTAATATTATTAAGTATATTATTATAAATATATATATATATATTAATTAACTTATTTATTTATTTATTATAAAAGAATATATATCTCTTACTTATACTTATAATTAAGTTAACCTTTTATTACTTTATATATAGTACTTTTTATATTAATACCTCTTTTTTTAATACTTTTACTTATTAATATAAGAAGATTAAAAGTAGCTTTTATTAACTTTATTACTTTTATTAATCTTATACTTTTTAAAAAAAGCTTTAGTATTTAAATTTAACTATTATTAAATTAAAGTTATAACTTACTAAATATATTTAAATAATTAAAATATATATATTTAGGCTTTATATATTTTTATTAATTTTCTTTTTATTAATAATCCTTTTTAATCTTAAGGCTTTATAAAATTTATAATAGTAATCTTTTTTTAATAGCTTAATTAATTTATTTATTATTATTTTATTTATTAAAATATACTTTAGCTTAACTTTACTTTTTTTTACTTTCTCTTAAATAAACTATTATTAAGTTTTAATATATTTTAGTCTTTTATAATTTATAAGATTTTTTATTAATATAATTACTTTTTTATTATTATAATATATAATAATAATATTAAAAATAATAAGGTTTTAATTATATTAAAGAGTAAAGACTTAAATAAAATTAATAATAATAAAGTCTTTATTAAAGATTCTTTTTAAAAGTTAATTTATAATTTTATAAAAAGATATTATAGCTAAATTACTTTTTTTATTATATTTATTTAAGTTATATATTTAGCTTTATAATTTAAAAGTATTATTATTATTTATCTTTTTAATAACTAGTTAATTTTTTTACTTTTTATATTAAATATATAATTAAAGGTTAATTATTAAGTATTAAGATCTTTTACTTAATTAAAATTACTATATTTATATAATAGCTATAAGTCTTTTTAAAAAATAAAGTAAAAATCCTTTATATTTAAAATATACTTAAGTATATACTTTATAGCTTATTTATAATTATTATTTAAATTTCTTAAGTAATAATTAATAATAAATATTATATAAGCTAAGCTTTATTTTATTTTTAATATTAAATATATTATAAAATTTTATTATTAATTAATATTTTTTTAATTATTTAAGTAATAAATAAAGTTATTTACTGCTTTTTATAACCTTTTTTTTAATTATAAGTATTAATATTAAGATATAGTTTATTATATTATATTAATAAAAGATCTTTTAAATATAGCCTTATTAATTAAAAATAACTATTTATACTATTCTCTTTTAATAAATATAAATACTAAGGTAATAGTAATATAATTTAAAATTAATTATTAAAGATTATTAATAAAGTTTATTTTTTAATATAATAATTTTTTTTATTTCTTTTTATAAAAAGTAAATTATTTATATAAATTATAATAAAAATACTATTTTTTATATAAAGGCTATTATTTATTAATATTAGTTAAAAACTTAATATAAATAAAAAGTTAATAAGAGTTTTATATTATACTTTTAAAACTTACTTAAGTTTATATAAGGCCTTTTTTAATTTATAAATCTTTATTATATTATTTTTAAAATTAATAAGTTATTTAATATATATATTTTTATTAACCTTTTTATTTAAAAATATTATCTTAATATTTATTAATTTAAATTTTAAGTTTAATATAGCTATAATAATAAATAATATCTTATAAGTTATTAGCTTAATTATTAATATAAATATCTTTATATACTTAATCTTAGTAATTTACTTAAAGCCTTAAATAACTTACTAAGCCTTATATTTAATTACTTAGTTATTAACTTTTTTTAATTTATATTTTTCTTTATAAGATATTTATATTAAGGTTAAGGTTAATTAAATTTTATATATTATTATTTTAAAAAGCTTATATTTTATTTAATATTTTATTATATTATTTATTATAAAAAAAGCTATATTATATCTTTTTATATATTATAAGTTTAATATTATTTATATATAACTTTATAAAAGCTATTAATATAAAAATATTAATTAATAAAACTTAATTATAAAATAAGTATTTTAGCTTTAAATATCTTAAGACTTTATTTAGTATTTTTATTTATTTAAGTTTTATAAATACTATTTATATTATTATAACCTTAATTATAAATTATATTAAACTTATTTTTTAATATCTCTTTTCTTTTTATAATATAAAAGTTATTTAAGCTTTTATTTATATATTTTATTTTACTTTTATATAAGATTTTATTTAAATCTTTATTAATTTTATACTTATAATAAATAGTAAAAAGATAATTTTATACTTATAATAAATAGTAAAAAGATAATATTAAACTTAAAGTAAATATTAAAAGAATTAATTACTCTTTTTCTTAATATTAAAAGCTAATAAACTATATTATTAATAAAGTTAAGTAATATATAATTAATTCTTTTATTATTAAGCTTTTTTTATTATACTTATAAAGTAAAGTATTAAGTAATAATTCTTATTATTTAAATATTTAAAATATTTAGCTATTAGCTAAAAATATACTTAAATAATATTTTTTTAAAAGCTTAATATAAGTTATAATTATAAGAATAATTAATAGTTTTTAAAACTTTTAATTACTATTCTTTAAGTATATTTCTTTTTATTATTATAAGTAAAAGCTTATTTTATATAATAATATTAAAGTTTTTAATAATTTTATTTAATTAATATTATTTTATTAAAAAAAAATTAAAAATAGTTTTATAAAACCTTACTTAATAATTAAATTTATAATTATTAAATTCTTTTATTTTATTTATATAAATAACTTAATATTAATATTTTTATAATTCTTTTTTTTAAGATTTATATAAAGTATTAAATAAGCTTTTATATATTTTATTTATTTTTAATTACTTTACTTTTATTAAAATTATTATAACTATTAATTAATATAATTTAATATCTCTTTTTATTATAATTAATAATAAAAAAAGGCTTATAAATATTAATATAAATAATATCTTTTATATACTAAGCTTAATAAAGTTAATTATAATATAATTTTTCTTTTATTCTTTTTTATAAGTATAGCTTATAAAAGTAATATTTTTATATAATATTTATACTTTTTACTATCTCTTTTAACTTAATAAGGCTATTATTACTAAGATAATTTATTTAGTTATATTAAGTTTATAATTATAAATTAACTATATATAAAATTAAGGCTTATATAAAAGAACTAATTATATATAAAGCTAAGGCTTATATAAAAAGAGTTTATAAATAAGAATTATTTATATAAAATACTAAAGCTTATATAAAAAAAAATTAATTTATAATATAAATAAATTCTTAAAATACTTTATTATTATTTTAATATTTAACTTTTTAATAATCTAGCTATTTTAAAATATATATATTCTTCTTTTTAAATTAAGTAGTTAAGTTATAAATATTAAGTTTAAGCTAAAAGTTAAAGTAAGTAAAATATTTATAAATATAATAATAATTAATTAATCTTTACTTATATATTTTTAAATAATTATTTTATAATCTTTAATAGTAATTTTTAAATTATTAATATTATTAAGTATTCTTTTATAAAGTTAAAAACTACTTAAAGTATTATAAAAAGCTTAAAATATAATATATTATATTATTATAAGTATATTAAGTATTTATATTAAAAAGTATCTTTTTATTATAAAATAGCTAAGTAATATATATTAAATTATAATATTAAAAGCTTAGCTAAATAAGAAAGAAAATAGCTTTTTAAAAACTTATATATAAAGCTTTTATAATTATTTTTTATATTAAATTAAAGTATTTTAAAACCTCTTTTTTAAAGCTTAATTTAAGCTACTTAAGTATTATAATAATTATAAGCCTAAGTAGTAATATACTTTAGTAACTTTTATAATATATAAGGATTATATATATATATATATATATATATATTATTTTTTATATAATAAACTTTATTACTTAAATAATAAAATTAATTAAATTACTAGCTTTTATTAAGCTTAAGCTTTATAATTAATAAGTTTTTTAATTATATACTTTATACTTTTATATTATAATTAAAGATATAAAAAAATATATTAATTTAAAGCTTATTAAATAATTAAATAATTTTTTAAGTTTAAGGTTATTAATTTAAATCTTAAAAAAGTTAAAGCTTTTATAAAAAAAAATCTTTAATATAAAAAAAGAAATAATATTAATTTTTAATAAAAAATAAAAAGCTTATTAAAAGCTTATTAATTATAAATAATAAACTTTAAACTATTAAAGTAATATATAAATAAATAAATAATATAATTTAAAATTAAATATTTACTATAATTAATTAAAGTATTTATTAATATACCTTTAAATAGCTAAAGATTATAATCTTTTTATAATAAAATACTTAACTTAATTTATTATTAAAGTCTTAATATTAGCTATTATCTTAAGTAATTTAAGTATTTATAAAAAAAAATATTTAATAATACTTAAAAATATATAGTATATAAATTTAAAGCTTAAGTAAAAATATATTTAATAATTAAAAGCTTACTTTAAGATATTAATATATAAGATTTTTAAAATTTAAAACTATATAATTATTAATAACTTTTTTAATATTATTTAAATATAATTTATATTTATATAAGTATATATAAAGCTTATTAAGCTTAAGAAGTATATTAATATTAATTCTTTTAAGATTATATCTTTTAAGATTATATTTTTTAATTAATATAAAATAATATTTTTATTAATTTTTAATAATTATAAAAAAAAGCTAATAAGCTAAAAAGCTTACTTAACTTTTTAAAACTATTTAAATTATAATAATTAATCTTTTAATAAATAAGTTAAAGAAAATAATTATAATAATTAATTTAAATATAAATAATTTTATTTAAAAAAAATTAGTAATTATAATTAAAGTCTTAAAAATTATTTAATTTTAAATTATTATTTTATTAAAAAAGTAAATAAGTAATTAAAGAATTCTTTTAATAAAAAGTAAGTTATTAATATACTTAATATACTTAATAAAAATTAATAAATAAAGCTATACTTAAATCTTAAAAAAAAAGATATTAACTTTAATAAAATCCTTATTTTAAATTCTTTAAAAAAAAACTACTTATTTAAGGTAATTTTTATTATATTAAATATTTAAATTATAAGCTTAAAAAGGCTTATTAATATATATATTATATTTAATTATATATACTTATTAAGTTATAATATAGTTTTTAACTTTTATAAATTAATATATTTTATTAAAAGTATTAATTTATTAAAGCTAGGCTTTTTTATTTTAATAAATAAAAGAAATTAAGTTAAGGCTAATATAAGCTAGATTTTAATTATTAAAAAAGATATTTAAAAGCTTAAAAAGATTTTTAATAATAATAAAAGTTTAAATATAATAAATATTATATTAAAAAATATAGCTATTATTAAAGGCTTTTATATTAATATTATATTAAAAGTAAAGCTTAAAGTAAAAGATATTTAATATAATAAATAAAACTACTTATTATATTTTAAACTACTTAAATATTATAAACCTTAATATAAGAGGATTATAAATATTAAATAAGTTTAATATAATTTTATTATTAAAGGCTTATAGCTTTAGCTTAAAAAGATTATAGCTTTATAATATATTTATAAGTATAAAAAAGTAAATAACTTATATTTTTATAAAAAGTTTAAAAATAAATATAATTAATCTTTAATTATTATATTTAGAATTTTTTTTATATTTAATATAAACTTATAATTTAATTAATATAATTAAAGTTATATTTTATTAAGATTTTTTTATAATTTAAATTTTTTTTACTTTTTAATATTACTTATAAATACTTTTAATATTAAAAAAAATATACTTTTAAAAAGATTAAGTAAATAATATAATTTAGTTTTTTTTTTTTAAATATAAGCTTTATTAAGTTTATATTTTTTATAATTATTAATTATATATATACTTTTATTATATTACTTAAAGGTATAAATAGTTATAAAAATAGTTTTTTATATTTATAATATACTTTTAATAATTAAATAAAAATCTTTTTAAACTTTAAAAGAATTTAAAGCTATTATAATACTTTTACTTAAAGTACCTTAGCTTATAAGTAATATAAGCGCTTATAGTTAATATTTAAAATATATAAATAAAGGGAATTAAATATTTAAAGTGCTTTATATATATATTAATATATATAGTATAAGTTATTTTAAAAAGATTATTAAATTATATATTATTATACCTTTTTTAATATATTTATTAAGACTTTTAAAATTATAAATTAAAGTTTAATAGCTTATAATAGCTTATTATAATTAAAAAAGAATATAATAAATAACTATATATATATATATTTTAATTAATAAGTAATTATAAATAATTTTTAATATTTTATATTATTTTAATTATTTAATTAAAAATAATAAAAAGGCTATTATAATAATTAAAATATTATATATTATTAAAGCTAAGTAAAAAAGAAAAGAATTATTCTTAAGCTTATATTCTTTTTTATATATAAGCTAAATAATAAAATTAAGTATTTTAGCTAAATTATAATAATTAAACTTATTAAAAAACTTAAAAAGGCTAATTTATTTAAAAAGCTATAAATTAAAAGTATTTTTATTATTATTTATTTATTTAATATTAGCCTTTTATATATATATATATAATATATAAATATTAATATATAAGTTAAGAGAATAGTTTTAATTATATATATTATTAATTATTTAAAAGCTTAATATAAACTTAAGACTTAATTAAAATAAAATATATATATATAGCTATAAGGCTTATATACTTTATTAAAATTAAAAAGCTAAAATTAAAAAAAGGTATTTTAAAGTAAATTTTAAAAAAAATAATTAGTTATTTAATAAGTTATAAAGCTATTAATATATATAGAATTTAAATTCTTTATTTTAAAAAAGTCTTTATAAAAAAAATTAAATTTAATAAAATAATATTTTATTTAAAAAAGTAAAAAGTAAAGTAATTATTTATTAAAAAGCTTAATAAGCTTTTTAAGTAAGTTAAAGAAAATAAGTTAAAATATCTTTTATTATTATAAAATATACTTATTAATAAAAACTTTACTTAAAATAGCTTAATAATTAACTTAAAATTATTAAATAAAGCTTTTTTAATAAAAAAAGCTAGTAATAAATAAAGCTATAAATATTAAAAAAGACTTTTAAAATAAATATATAATATATAATATATAAAAGGTTTAATAATATTTAAAAAAGTATATAGTTAAAAAATATAAAATATAATAAGCTTATAATTAATATTACTTTTAAAAGTTTATTTAATTTAATAAAATTAAAAAATTAATAAAAAAAATATTAAGTAAATAAAAAGGCTATAAACTATATAAAAGTATATAATAAAAAAGGTAATAAGCTTAAAAAATAATTTTATTATTATTATAAAAGTTTAATTAATAAAATTAAAGTAATAGCTTAAAGGTATATATTATATTTATACTTTTTTAATACTTTTATTATTAAGATAATATATTTATAAATATTAAGTATTTTATTTAAAATTATTATTATTATAAAAAAGTTACTTTTTATAATAATAATATTAAAGCCTTTTATATTTACTTTTAATTAAAAATAAGTTTTAATAATAAATATTAATAAACTTTATAATTAATCTTTTTATTTATAATAAGTTTATTTTATAATACTTTATAATTATTATTAACTATATATTTAAATATATATAACTTAAAGCTATATATTTTAAAATTATAAAAGACTATATTATTAAATTTAAAATAATTTAATAATAATTTTATAAGTTTTTAATATATATTATTAATAATAATAAATTAAATTAAGTGAATTATTTTTAGTTTATATTTTATATATTAATTAAAATAAAATAACTTTTTTTATTATATATTATTTTTAAATAAATAATAAAATAAAAGAAATTAAAAAGTATAAGCTATACTTTATATAATAATCTCTTTTTTATAATTTAATTAGCTTAATTATTTTTTAATATACTAGCTTACTTTAAATAACTATAACTTATTTATTATTAAGTTTAGCTTAAAATCCTTTTTTAATAATTATAATATTAATTTAATTTTATAAATACTTATATTTAAAGTAAGTAAACTTTTATTAATAAAATATACTATTACTTTTTTTAATTATTTAAAAAAAAGCCTTAAAGTAGCTTAAATAACTATTATATTTATTTAATAATAATAATAAAAATTAATAAACTAAAGCTATTAATTAATAAAGTAGTTTTAAATTAATAATAAAGTTTAGCTTTTTTTATATAATATTAAAATAAACTAGCTTTATAAAAAACTTAACTAGCTTTATATAAAATAAATAATAATAAAAGTTTTTACTTTTTTAATTATAAAATTAAATTTAAAAAAAAACTTATATTTTATATTTTATATTAATTTAATTAAATAAATAATAAATAATTTACTTTTATTATAATAACTTTTAAATTTTAGCTAAGTTTAATATAAGTTTATTTTATAAAATATAAAACTTTATAAAAAAAATATAAAATAAAGAAAATCCTTATAATAAAAATATAAATAAGCTTAAGTAAAAAGCACTTAATTTATATTAAATAAATTAAATATAATCTTTTAACTTAAAAACCTTTAAAAGAGTTTAAAAAAATATATATATATTAAATAAATTAAAAAAAATAATACTTAATATATTATTATAATAAGCTTAAGTATAGCTTATATATATATATATTAATTAATTATAAACTATTTATATATATATATAAAATAAAAAGAAATTAAGCTAAGATTATAAAAAATAAAATTAAAAAAATAATTAATTAATATAATAAAATAATAATAATAATACTTAATATTAAATATAAAAATAATATTAAAACTAACTTTTAAATTAATATAAGTATTATTCTAAAAAAAAGACTTTTTTAAGGCTAGCTTAATAGCTTAATAGCTATATAAGTTATAGTAGTTTTAATTAAATAAATAATAAGCTAAGCTTATATTAAAAAAGCTAAGCTTTAAAGCACTTTTATAATAATATATAAACTTTAGTATTTTAATAAAAATATAATTAAAAATATAAAATAAGTTAATAATAAAATAATATAAAGTAATATTAAGATTATATAAAAAAGAATTAAGCTAGTATAAATTAATTAATAATATTATATAAAAAATATAAAAAATATATAAAAAAAAGATATATATAAAGTAAAAGTAATAAACTACTTAATTATAATAGCTTATATATATATTAAGTTAATATAAATATAAAGTATTAAGTTATATATAGCTTAAGTAAAAACTTAAGTAAATTTATTAATTTACTTTTATAAAAGCTAAAAACTTAATATAAAAGTAATAATAATAAATAAAATATTAATAAAAAATTAAAATAAAGTTAAAAAATAAGTAAATTATAAGTTAAAAAGGTTATAAAAAGAATTAAAAATAAAAAAAGCTAAGGCTAAAAAAGTATTATATTAATAAAAAATAGGCTTTTTTAAAAATAATATACTAGCTATAAAAAAAATTCCTTAAGTAATAAAGTTTAAGCTTAAGCTAAAAGTAATATAAAAAAGAAAAAAGCTAATAATATAATATATAAGTTAAAGTATAAAATAAATATAAGCTATATATTATATAAAAGCTTATAAGCTTTATATAAAAATATTACTTATATATAAGTAATATATTACTTTTTTTTTAATAATATATAAGATTTTTATATTATTATTTTTTAATTTACTTATTTAATATAAAGATAATATATTAATTAATAATTACTTATATTTATATAAAATTAATTAATATTAACTATTATAAAAAAAAATATATATATATATATAAAATAAAAAAAATAAATATTTATATAAAAATATAATTAAATATATTATATATTATATTAGCTTTATTTTATTTTAAAAGTAAAAAATAAAGTATTAAAGTTAATATAATATTAAAAGTAATATTAGTCTTTATTATATAAAAAAAAAGTAAATTAAGTAATAATAAGCTTAATTAATATAATATTATATATACTTTATTAAGTTTTTATAACTTATATAAATAAATTTAAAAAAATAGCTTATTTATTAAGCTATTTATTAACTTTTTTTTATATTAGCTTTAAAATATACTTAAGATTTTATATAATAGCTTTAAATATATATTATACTTTATAAAAGTAAGTATATATAATAAATAATATATTAATTCTTATATATTTATATTTAGCCTTTTTATATAAAATATAAATATAATTATAATTATATTAATAATTTAAAGTATATTTATTAATTATATAAGTAATATAATTATAATAAAAATAGCTAACTTATTTTAAAAATATAATAAATTCCTTTTTTAAATCTTTTTAATAATATATATATTAATAATATAATAAGTAAAAAGAGAAAAAAGTATAAAAGTATTATTATTATAAAAAGTATTAATATTAAAATATTAAAAGTAATTATTAAATATTATAAAAATATTAACTATACTTAATAAAAAATAAAAATATACTTATTATTAATTATATAAAAAAGTATAATAATAATTAAATAAAAATAATATAATAATATTAAAAATAAAAAAATAAAGAAATTAAAATATAAAAAAGCTATAATATATAATTTATAAATATAAAAAAAATAATATATATATAAACTATAAGTATACCTTAAATAAATTTATAAATAGTTTAATAAATAAATTATTATAAAGCCTTTAATATATAATAATATATATATTATTTATAATAATAAAAATAAAAAATTATATAAAAAAGTATATTAAATTAAAAAATAAAAGTATTATAATATAAAAAAAGCTATAATATTTTTATAATATATATAACTTAAGTAAACTTACTTTTAAATAATAATAAAGCTAAAATAATATTATATTATAAATATTATATTTAAATATAAAAATAAAATAATCTTAATATAAAAATAACTAAAGTTAAATATAAAAAATAAAAAAGAATAAAAAATATAATATAAACTTAAAAGAAAATTTTTCTTAAATAAAAAGCTTAAAACTTAAATTATATTAATAATTAAGCTAAAAAAGTAAGGTATATTATAAGCTTAGGCTTTACTTAAGCTTATTAATAATTAAGCTACTTTAATATAATAATAGCTTAGCTTAAGCTTAGCTTAAGCTTAGCTTAAGCTTAAGGTATACTTAGCTAAAGTATATAATAAGTATATAATATATAATAAATAATTTTTTAAGTATATAAATTTATATATAAATATTTACTTATAAGTATTATAAAACTAGTCTTTTTATAATTTATTTAAAATAAAATTAATATAAGTTTATTATATTATAAAAGTATTAATAAACTTAAATAATAATACTTAATATTAAAAAAAACTATAATAATATTAAAATATAGTTTTTTTTAATTATTTTATTAAACTTAAATATAATAATATATATTTTTAAAATTTAATTTTATAAAAGTTTTAGTATTTTTTAATTAATTTAAAACTTTATAAATTAATAATAATAATATAATATTTTTTTTAATACTTTAATTAAGTTTTTAATAATTAATATAAAGTTTAAGTTTACTTTTTTTTAATATAAATAAAACTAAAGCTTTATATAAATTAATAAACTTAATAATTTATTTATTTTATAATATATAATTAATATATTTATAAAGTATTTATAACTTTTTTATTATAAAAAAATATATAAATTTTTAAAAAAATATATAATTAAGTTTAAGATTTATTATATAAATAGAATTATTAAAAAATATAAATCTAATTATAATTTTACTTTTTATAATATTAAAATAATTATAATATTATAATAATATATAATAAAGTTTAAGTAGAATATTATTTATATTTTAAGTATATAAAACTTATTTATTAAGTGCTTTTACTTTAATAATAATATAAAAGAAATTAAAAATATATTATATTTTTTTAAATTAATAATATATAAATTTTCTTTTTATAAAATAAAATAAACTATACTTTATATTATAAATATAAAAGATTTTTATTATTTTATTTATAAAAATCTTAAAATAATATTTTTATATATATTTATAATTTTAAAACTTATTTTAAACTTTTATTTTATTTTTTAATTATAAAAGCTATTTATTATAATATTTATAAAAGTCTTAAGCTAAAGTTTAAAAAGCTTTAATTTTTTAAAAGTTTATAAAAAGTAATAAAGTATTTTTTATTATTTATTTACTTATTATATTAATATTATTATTATTATTAATAAATATTACTTTATATTATTATTTATTTTATAATTTAATTTATATTAAATAATATAAAAATAAGCTAATATTTAAAATAATAATTAATAAATAATTATTAAGTTTTTAAGCTTATTATATTAAAATAAAAATATTATTAAGTATAATAATTAATTATTTTTAATATATTAAGTAATTATAATATTTAGTATTATATTTAAAGCTTTTATAAATAATATAGTTTTTAACTTAATATTAATTTTTATAATAAGATTTTTTATACTTTTAATATTTAAATAATAATTATAGCTATTTTAAAAATTCTTTTATTATAATAATATTATTATTATATTAAAGTTTTAACTTATTTAAATTATTATTTTTTTTAATATAAGTTTAATTTTAATAATTATTATTAAGTTTATAATAAAGTTATTAATTTTTTTTTCTTTTATTTTATTTATTTTATTTATATACTTATATTATAAATCTTTAATTAAATAATTAAAATTCTCTAATTATAAATACTAGTTTATATCTTTAGTTAATATTTTATAATAAAAAAGCTAATTTAAAAAAAG
The DNA here is from genome assembly GCF_003025115.1 of Trichoderma citrinoviride. NCBI lineage: Eukaryota > Fungi > Ascomycota > Sordariomycetes > Hypocreales > Hypocreaceae > Trichoderma > Trichoderma citrinoviride. The sequence goes on along the minus strand of NW_020194715.1, from coordinate 1,825,497 downwards.
TTTAATAATTAAATAGCTATTTTAATTATAATAATTTTATAATAATAAAAAATTATATTAAAAAACTTATTAAAATATTAATATAGCTATATAAAAATATAAATAGCTTTATATACTATTATAATTTTATTAAAAAAGTAATTTATATAATATTTAAAATATTATTTTTAAAAAAATCTTATTTTAATTATTATATTTTAAAATTTATTAAATTTATTATTAATTTACTTTTTAAGTATAATATAATAAAATATATTTTACTTTTATTATTATTAAATATTATTAAGATTATTCTAAAGTAATTATTAAGGCTATAAAAATATATTTAATATTTACTTTAACTTTTTTAAATAAAAAAAGCTTTATAAATAAGATTTTTATAAATATAAAATTATTAACTTATTATTTTATTAAATATTTATTACTTTTTTTTTATATAATAAAGTTTAATTATAAGTTTTTTTTTATTTAAAACTTTTTTATAAAATTAGCTAATTATTACTTTTTTTATATTTTTATTAATTCTTTTACTTACTTTTATAACTTTTTTTTTAATAATAATTAAATAATTTTAACAGTTTTAAAGTTATATTACTTATACTTTATTATAAAATTACTTTTATTTTAAGTTTATTTTAGGTTTTTTTTAAAAAAATATAAAGTTAATTATAATAAAAAACTATAACTTATAAAGTTTATTTAAAAATTATAAATTATTATAAACTTATATATATTTTTTAATTAATAAATTAAAGCTATAAAATTATAATATTTATATTTTATTATATTTATTATTCTTTATATTTATTATTCTTTTTTTTAATAGTTTTTATTTTTTATAAATAAAATAAATAAATTTATTAAAAGTATTTAAAAATAATATTAAAAAGTAAAAAGAATTTTAATTATAATTTCTTTTAATAAAGTATAACTTTAATTATATTAATTAAACTTTAAGTTTATATTAAATATAAAAAGAATTTTAAATATAAAAGTTAAAAGTTAATTATATTTATTTTTAAACTTTTTATAAAAATATAAGTTAATTACTTTTTTATATTTATAAATATATTAAAAAGCTATAACCTTTTTAAGCTAAAGCTATAAGCTTTTAATAATAAGATTATATTAAACTTATTTAGTATTTATAAGCCTTTTATATTAAGGTTTATAATAGCTTATTTATAATAATATTATATATTATAAAGCTTTAGCTATTATAAACTAGTTAAAAATATATTATAAAATATATATTTTTTATTTATTAATAAAATTATATATTTAAGTTATTATATATAGTATAACTTATAAAAGAAGCTTTATAATTTATAAAATTTTAATTTTTATATTATTTATAACTATTCTTAGTATTTTATTAAATAATATATTTATATATATAATTATTTAAAACTTTTTATAAATTATATAAAAAAGCTAGCTAAAACTTAATTATATTCTTTATTAAAGTTATTAATTAATATAAATAAATAAAAATATTTAAAAAATATTTATAAGTTAATTATTTAAATAATAAATATTATTTTTTAAATATATTTTAAATACTTTTCTTTAAGATATTTTCTTAAATAAAAGATAATATAAATATTATTATTTTATTTACTTAAGCTAGTTAATACTTAAATAATAATTTATTAATACTTTAATTATAATACTTTTAAAACCTTTTTAAATTAAATAATAAAACTATTATTATTAAAGCTTTAAGAATAATATTTATTAAGAAGAGATATTAATATATAATATATAGTATATTATATAATTATTAACTTAGCAAGTTAGTAATTTACTTTAAATAATTAAGAAAGGAATTAGTCTTACCTCTATTAACCTCTCTGTTAAATCGAAACACTCGCGCCGTATCTCCTCCCCGAGATCCTGAGAGGAGAACCGCCACAGCCCTGTGAAGCCCATCTCATGTAATGCGTCTATAAGTGGGCGCATTGAGCCCATCTTGTCCTGGAAGGTTGCGTCCGAGGCAATTGTGCGCAGCAAAGTGTTGGCGGCCTTTAGAGCGCTTGTGTCTTGACTGTGTAACAGTACCTCCTCTATCAATGATGGTATTGCGCCGCACCTATGTGACATCAGTTCAACTTCCCCTCGTAACGAAGCAGCAGAGTTACAACTTACAGTTGTTCAAAGACCAAGGGCCGCTGCAAGGCCAGCTCGTTCAGCCATTGCAGACTCCGGACCTGTACTCGTTCCTCAAGGTATTGGAAGTCAACTAGTTCAATAGCGGAGATGAGTAGCAAGTCTCTGTCCCTTACGTTGTCCATTCTTTGGCGGCCGGTGAGCGTCGTGATGTTGCCGGCGTCCTCAGAACCCACTCCAGCTATCCAGAGGCCGTCCCTGTAGTCCTCGGGAAGAACGCCCCGTGCCGAAATCAGGGCGAGATATGGCAAAGAATCCGTTGTGGGATCATCCTTGGATGCAGGAGGCACAGTGGTAGAGTTGGCAATCTCCACGAACGCGGAGAGAACGCGGATTGCCGTTGGGCGTGTTGATGTATCAGTGAGCCCGCGGACCAGGCAAGCGCAGACGGCAAAGTGAAAGCTCTCGTGATCGAAATGGATTCCATACGCATCGTCCAGCGGCAATGCGGCCTCTTCAAGCTGGCCGCGGCTTTGCAAAAGAAGCGAAACAAACTTCTCCCCAGTAGCACTACACACGGCGCCGAGGTTGGTCAAGACTGCCTCAAGGAACTGGGCTGTGCAGTTGAAGAGACCAATGGGGACAAGTCGGACGAGAGACATGGCCAGCCAGAAGAGCTGAAGACCGTAGCGAGAGGATGAAGGGAGCTTGATCATCATCTTAGACAACGACGTCACGATGGAGATTAGCATTTCGCTATTCCCATCTTCGCCAAACTGACCGATACTATTGCGCAGGGCAACGAGCACTTGGTATAGCAGGTCGTCGTCCACCTCTTCACGAGCCAGGTATCCCATTACCGCAAAAGCCCTCGGCTGCACAGCCGGGTTGTTCTGAAAGGCGGTGCTGGCTACCAGGCTCATCCAGCGTGATCTCCAGCTATTCGCCAAGTCAACCGAAGGCGCTGCAATGGAGCATATGTCAAACAGGATGACAGTCAAGTTCTCAGTTGCTGCGAGTGTCGAGCTTGAGTCGTGTGCCGTGGAGACGGAGGCGCCGTCGCGAATGGTCGACGTCGTCAACGAAAACGCCTCGCCTCGGGGCTCACAAAGAATGTCAAGGTTCGCTTTCAGCTTGGTGAGCTTCGCCTCATCCAAGTTGAACGCCGTACATATTGAATGAACCGAATTGATTAACAGCTTGTACACGAGAGAGCGAACGCCATTGTCGCCCGTGTTTGCCAGCATCGTGACAATATGGAAGATTTCGGGCAAGAATAGCCGGGACTGAACACCGCTATCGAACGACAAAGCAACGCAAAACTGGAGAAGAACGCAAATCTCTGCCCAGACTGGGCTGTCCTGCAGATATCTCGTCGGCCTCAGTGATGAACGATTGAGGGTTTTGCGCAGTCGGGAGAATATTCTCCCCCGAATGGTTACAGTCCCGATTCCAGTGACGACAGGTGCAATGACGTCCAAGGACTCTTCATGAGCCCCATAGCTTAGAGCAGTCTTGATGAGCTCATCGAGGAATATGTCGAGGAGCAGCTCGTCATTGGTGATTGAGGGTAGGACAAAGTGCTGAAGAGGATAAACGAGGTGTTGGTCTAGAACAATAACGTCGATCATCTTCCTTAGGAGGGTGGCGACCTTGTCTCTTCCCTTTTCGCTGTCTTGTTCACTTGTCAAGATATTCGTTCGAAGGCCACCAAGCCAGGGTGACATGTACGCCAGGCTGAGCGGCCTTTGCTCTTCAGGAAAGCTTTCCCATCCAACAAAGAACTCGGTCAGGAAATCAGACGTCAGCTGTGGCTGCGTGGTGGCCAGGATCCTGCTAATTTCAACAACGAATTTTGTGGGATCAGCCGGAATAGAGATGTCTAGTGCATATGATTAGCATTGGTGAATAGGCCCGGCCGATCAATTTGGCTCAGACTGGCCAGCAACTTTACCTTTTGCACATGACAATCGGGAATCTGCGCTGAATTTGAAGGCCCTGCAGAGAGCTCCCAGCAGATTATATGATGCCAATCTTAGAGACCGGTCCGGACTCAAGAGATTTGTAAAGGCAAGATTAAGCAATGTGCCGGGCACGTCTTGGGGACGCATAAGCCGTTCAAACGGCTTGTATGTGCGATTCTCCTTTCCGTGCTTGCTCTTGGCGCTGCGGATGGTCTGGAGCACGTCTGCCTTCTTTGGGCTGGTAAAGTACATGACGATTTTCCCGCCATCTGCGCGAAGCCCAAAGGACGAATCATCCTCTGATTGCAGTGATGTTGTTGTTGTTGCCTCGTCCACGTCCCCCAGTCGGAAGATATCGTTGACGGTGGTACTGAGACGGAGACCGGACAAAACCTCCTGTTTCTTGGTCGTCGTCACTTGGACGAACTGGCTTCCAACCTTGATTGCGACATCTACCCTTCCCTTTGACTTGGAGAGCCTCGTGACGGGCTGGAACATGTAACGAGTATCTGTGACGACGCTGATCGTTTCTTTGGGAAGATGGAGTTGACTGAGGTGGAAATGAGCTTGAAGGTCCTGGAGGCTTCCTATCAAGTGGTATTCCACGTTTCTCGGATGGAAGGCACTGCTATCACTTCTCGTAGAAACCCGCAAAAGGTGTCGGAAGCATCTCCTGCATGCACTGCATTAGAATCAATGGGGACATCAAAGATGTGGGACATGGCAAACCTGAAAGCGCTGTTCATGTTGTAAACGTAGACCCTGGTGAGGTTGAGCGTCAGCTCTGAGGGAGTTAGGAGATCCAGCATCTTGAAGAATTCATCCTGGGGATCGTTCCGTCCATTGTAGCATGTAGCATCTATGAAGAGCCCGAAGGGTTCATGCCAAAGCCTGCTGGCGATCTGGTAAAGCGCATTAGTATGCTTCGCTTTGGGCTCATGGTAACGGGTATGGGATGTCTAAAGGGGGACCAAGTGACTAACCTTGAGATAGCAGTAAAGCATGGTATCATAATCGATATTATCAGCCTCGATGTGCCGTAGGATAATGCAGATAATCGAGAGTCCATCCTGAGGGGGAAAGCTCAGCACATGCTCGTGAACATTTCGAGACCTAGATTAGGCTCTGATGGGAAGTTGATGGTATAACTCACCTTGCTTTCGCCGCCGTCATACACCGCACGGGACGTCAGATAAGATTCCGTACCACGGAAGGCATTTCGAAGCATGAAATTCTGGAATCGGGAATACAAGGGCGGGCTGTTCGTCGAGATCTGTGGGCGATTCCATGATATGGCCAAGGGGGGAGGGCCGAGATTTGCAATGAGATTTCGCAGAGGTTCCATGGTCGGGGACCGACCGCGAGCATGCTCTCCAGGAGACCTGACATAATCTCTCCTATCTTTGGCAACGAGAATCTGCTGAAGGTGATCCCAGTGATCGTAGAGAAATCGATGCAAAGCCACGCACGAGCCGAAATCAATGGCCTTTTTGTTACTACTGATTTCAATATGACTTGGCGGAATCTTCCTCGTAGTTAGCTCATCTTGCTGTCATAGAAGTGGAATAAAAGGAAGAATGAAAGCAGATGAGAGGGAAGGGTATACACTCACCGATATTTCACGCAGGAATCCCATCACGACATGAATGTTCTGGACTAAGAAGAGGTTCAGTGGGAACATGTAAGGCTCCTTGGTTCCGAATAGGACGTTGTTGGCCAAGTTTTGGATAATCTTCGCTATCAGCAGCAGTCCTCGCCGCATTTCCTTTGATGGAGGCGTCGGCACGAGCCCTTCGACTTCCGGAGCAACGATTGCGGGACAGAAGAAACGAAGAAAGATGAAGGCACCGACGGCAGTGTATTTGGCGTTGGGGAAGCGGTGCAAAACGGCATCTGAAATCTTATAGAAATGTCAGTGGCGCCCGGTTATCCAGTCAATAGGGGACCATGTGGACTCACTATGCTGCAAATCTTCCTGAAAGAGGGGGGGATATTGGCAGCAGAGGCGCAGATATCGTCCATGAAGACTTTGGCAACGATCTGAAGCTGGAGGGCATTCTTTTGCAGTTCTTCCTGAGTGCCGACCCGGGCCGGATCGAGCTCCAAGTCCAAGTCTTGCGATGTGAGCATGAGTCGTTCGAGGACTTTATGGAGAGTTCCCTGCAAGTAGGCGAAACCTTTCCATCTCGCGTAGACAGACAGCATCTTGGTCGCGACGCAGTTTCGACGCAAAATCTCCGTCTCGTTTTCTAACGTGAGGTTAGCCGCAACGCCGTTCCTGGAGACAGCGAGCCAACAAGAGCGTATGGCTTACCAGTCTGCTCAATTTCAGCTCGGATGAGCGCCTCAAACAGCTCGAATATGAGGCCTCGCTGCTCGAACACTGTCAAAAGACAGATTGTAAGTTCGTCGACTTCTGTGCTTGGGCATATCGCACTCATCGAAGCAGGCAGGGATAGATCTTTTGTGAGTAGCTTCATGTGGATTGTTAGCCTCTTCGAAAGGAGTTCGTGCAAAGGCGAGACAACGAACCTCTAAGAGCTCCTCGTATTTCTTACTAACAGCCGAGTCTGTCAAATTGCTGAACTCTGTCCCTTGGACGAGTATGTTGTAGAGAACTTTGACGAAGGCCGTTCGGATTTCCACATTGTCGTGATAACCGATATTGATGGAATGCTTGAGACCAACATCGATGTTTGCGCTGAGCAGATTGGAGAGGATGGTGATGGCCAAGTCTGAGTTGGATATTACCTCATCCCGGCCAGCCAGAGTTGCAGAAAGGTCTGATCTACTTGTTTCAGCAGACTCGTTATTCAACAGAGAAAGGAAGCGATTGAAGTAGTTGTGGAACATCTGGGACTTCATCTCGCTCATCCCGACATCTGACTGACTGTCAGCGGGCTGCAGCGGTAGGCGAAAGGTGAGATCAGCAAGGGATCGCAAGCAGGCCTTGTCAAGGTCCTTCTGAACCCTGTTCAGGTCATCCGGTTTCCCCCCTATGCCGGCCTGGTCCGCATGCGGTGACCGTGGTCGATCTATCCAGCCGATGGTGTACTCAAGGAGCTGGTTCCGAATATGCACATCATCGCGGAGGTTCAGATGCTCCTTTCTCTTCGTCACGGCCTCACACAATTGACAGACCCTTATCTTGACACGTAGCGTATTCGCGGTATCTGCGATTCCGTCGATGAATTTGGCAAAATTCAGCGTCATCAGGCCCAGGTGAACTGACGAGGCCGCTCCCAAGTCGGCGGGAATCTCCAGTCTTTCGACCAACGTTTTCAAGAGAGAAGCGGCCTGCTCTGCGAATATTATGTCCGTCTCCTGAGCCTTGTCTGCCGGAGCGAGGACACCGGCAAACAGCACATCTAATTCTGACTCGAGAGCTTTGAACAAGGCGGGATAGAGAACTGATGATACCTCACTCGATAGGATTTCGCGCATAGCTTCACGAACTCTGACGTTTGCACACGCCAGGAGCTGGATAGCCAACTTGAGATAGCGTTTGAGGGATGACTCTTCAGACTGCTCAGGCGAGGATCGATCGATCCACTTCAGGTTCTGGAGCGACGGTTCTTCCAGAATGATGGGCTGGTCGGCAGTACAGACGCCCCCAAGAGAGGCAAGGAAACCTGAGAGGTTTCGCCACTCTGACAACAATCGGTCATCGACGGAGTTGGGATGAAGCGCCGAGACTTTTTGAACCAAGTATATCCAACGTTCGAAGGCCATTTCCCAAGCATCCAATATGCCTGATGTAGGAAACTGTATGCGACGCAGGAGGTTTCGAATGCGTTTCTGAAAGGCGACCAGTCCGGTGAAGCGGAAAGCCGGAGAGGCGATCTCACGGAAAATATCCCCGTTGCGGAGGACCGAGGCTGAAGACTTGATAGCTTCAGAGGACTCGCCGATGCAAGAGCACTCTGCCACAAAAAGGCCGATACAAGAAGTCACCAGCTGACAGACGTCAATGTCGGCGGAGCAGAGGGACACCAGAAGAACGGTCTCCAACTTGGAGGAAGCGGCGGCCATGTCAGGGAGCTCCTTGGAAAGGCGAGTCAACTCCTGTAGAAGTTGGGAATCTAGGAGTTAGCGAGGATGAAGAGATCACTCGAGACGATCTGCGGATAAGCATCTTACCGGTATATTTCTCAGTAGTGTGAGACGTGCTTTGAGGTAATCGCGCATCGTCGTCAACTCAGAGAGTCTGGGATGAACCATGCGGTCACACAGCTCTAACAGAACCTTGGAGCTGGAGAAGCGGTATTAGTCGATGCCGGCTGTCGCAAGAGAGACTTGATTCGTACCTTCGAGCCCAGAACGTCTCACGTAGGTCAATGATATCGGGGTGGCTTTGCTCATTGAAGGACTTGACAGCCTCTGGGTGCTCCGTGAAGAGCCTCTCGGCAACTTCGGTTGCAGTCTGGCAAATAGTCTTGTTGGATGAGATGACTGTGAACATGAAGGGCCCCAGAGTGTCAATCGTCTGCGTCTGACGATTCAGCTCATTCAACAGAGGCGTGGGTAGAGCACCGAGAAACTTGAGGATGCTGCGCGCCATGTTGATGGTCTCATTACTGAGATTTACCGCTGGATCCCACGACACGGCTACACAAGTCTAACAACAATCAGCATCTTCATCATCATCACGGCGAATATAAGTAAGACGTTGTGTGGCAAACCTTTAGCTGTGACTGAATAAAGGGAAGAGCTTCGTTGAAGAGTTCATTATATCTGGTAGCGTCTGGCTGATTCGCAAGATGACAGCAGGCTTGGATAACAGCGACTTTGAAACTATGCGGCGACGAAGGCGAGATACAGGTATCAAGGACAGTATCAATACACACGTCCAGGTTCAGATGCGCTAGAGTAATGAAAGCGGCAGTAATCATATTCTGGTCAAAGTGGGCAGAGGGCGAATTCGTCGCGGAATGGCGAAACACTGCGTCCCGAACTTCGTCCTGCACGTCCATGGCATAACTGACGAGCGCAGAGTCGCTTTCTGCGCTGAAGTGCCGTGCCGCACGGAGCAGGGAGATGACACAGTATCCAGCCTGCTCGTTCCCGTTCTTCATGGTTTTACGCAGCCCATCCAGAAATGACACCTTCTTCATGATATTGTTGCTCTTGGCCTCCCTCAAGTTACTAGCGACCTCGAACACGTCAGGCATGAGGAAAAGAAGGGTTGTTTGCAGAGGGAAGAGGAGAGCCTTGCGTCTACCATTGTCAGTCACGGTTTGGGTCATGTCGAAGAGAGTATCCGCGCCTCCGTCAAGCCGCCGGTGTAGACGGTGTAGACGGACAAACTCCTGCGGATATCGGTCAATCCATCGAGCTATCAGCAACGGCATGGTCGCGGCGACGGTATTCTGATATGACTTCCGGAAGTGGAGGAAGCTTGAGCATATCTCCTGGATGATGAGGCCAAGCTTGGCGCCGTCGACCCAGAAGGAGGAAATCAGCCGCACGATGATGAGCGAGCCTCTCCCTGGATCTTGGGAGCTCCAAGCCTCCGAGTTTGCATCCGCCGCTGCGGAGACACGGACGTTGTATATGACATCCCTGAGGTAGCCAAACGAATGCGACCAACTGGAGGCCGTGACATAACCCACGAATGTCTTGACAGGCGTCTCGACCTGGTCGAGGTACGACGCAAGGCGGCTTTCGGCCTCGAATTGTTCGTTGTGGGCGTCCTGCGGCGCCTCGCCGGACCAGCGGGCCGCGCTGGTGCTGCCCCCGATACTCTGATCCAGGAGCACATGTGCTGAGAGCATGTAGTTGTCGGATATAGGCTCCAGCAGGTCCTTGAGAGCATCAAAGATGCGGCCAACAAGCCGCTCACTCAGGGGGGCAGACGGCAAGGCTATGTCCTCGTCCGGGGCGTTGGGCTGCGCGCTCCAATTGGCAGAGCAGCAGTCTGCCGCCAAGCTCAGCACAAAGAGCTCCGACGACAGCACATGGCTGGGATGATCCGAGACGGCACTGTAGGGGCGCGCGAGCTCTTCGAGCAGTCCCACCAGCGACTCCAGTATGATGCCAATGGACGCCTTGCTCAGGTCGACGAGCGTCGACCTCGCGATCTGCAGCACTTCATCCTCCAGGGGGCTTTGGCTGCTCGTTCCGGTGACGTGCGGCAGCTGCGATGCCCCCGATGGGCTTATACATTAGCCGGGCGTCCGCAGCAGTCGGAAAGGAGGCGATTGACGCGGATTGATGCTTACCCTGCTGGACAGCCGCTCAACCAGGCAGGCGACCAGGCTTGAATCCCCAGACATGGCGGTGATCTGGAGATGTCGGAACGAGCTCGGTGGGAGTGGATGAGGCCATGATGGAAGCCCAGGGCCTGGAAGTGCAGCGCGGGGTACTTTCTATCATGTACTAACCTGCCTACTTTCTCATGGCGCGACCCCTGGATTGGAGAGCCCAGGCCCGTACCTCGATTAGTAGTACAGCAGCTCTGGTTAGTGGCTCTATATCCCGAGGTCCGCTAGAATGGGGCATTGTAGGCACTAACCCGGGGCGTGTTAACCTCTAGCTCCAACAAGGTAGTAAGCTGCTTCAGCGAGCTTCAAGCCTGTCACCGAGATACTACCTAGTCCACCTCCAACCACCATTCTTCCAACAGCACCGCCCTCTTCATCCTACTGCTTGAGGAGAGCCAAGAGGTGGTCTATTTTTGATCCTTTCCCCTTCTCTCCTCTGCTTCCGGAGCCGGTATGCAACAATGCCTCGCAGGCACGGGGCTTTAGACGACTACACGTCTGCTGTGCCTCAAGTCCGTCAACCCCCCCGTGATATGTGATATGCTGCTCCGTCTCATGGGCCGGCCTAACCAAGTCGCAGATCATCTTGTCGACGTCCGACTCCGACTATCTCGACCACCTCATACCCGTGCTTAAAGATGCGACCAACTCGCGACGAACGCCGGCGCTGCTGCAGTCCCTCTCCCGCTACTCCGAGGACCGCGAGGCGGACATTGAACGGATCGGACTGACCAAGCACGAGGAGTTCCTCGACTCGGTCCACAGGCTGCAGGAGGTCCGCGAGGGAACCGTGAACCTCACCACCGAGATTCTCAAGCTCAACCAGTCGATTCAGGCAAGCACCGAGAAGCTTGCAGACCAAAAGGGCGCTCTGGTCAATACAAAGGCTGTGCGCCAGAACATTGCGGACGCGGCGGATGCCCTTCGAGAATCCCTTACGGTGCTGCATGCCGTCAACCACTCCCACGAGCTTGTACGCCGCAAGAAGTACTACTCGGCCCTCAAGTCGCTGCAGGACTTGCAGAATGAGCATCTTGTCCCGATCCTCCAGAATCGCTATGCGACCCAGCACCGTCTGGCAGATGCAATCCAGAAGTCTCTCCCTGCCTCCCGACGGGCTATATCAGAAGCGGTCATGTCTGACCTCAACACATGGCTATATCGTATCCGCGAGACCTCGCAATTCCTCGGCGAAGTCGCATTCTATCATACCGAAATGCGTAGATCTAGGCAGCGGGCACGAATCGAGAACGAGAAATTCCTGGAGAATTTCAAGCTGAACTCGTCCATTGAGCTCATCTCGGATGAAAACGAAGAGTTTGACGTGTTGGATAATGAAGAGCTCCAAGTCGACTTCACACCGCTGTTCGAGGCGCTGCACATTCACGATGCTCTTGGGCATAGCGACCGATTTCGCTCGGAATACGCCTCTACCCGCCGCCAGCAGAAGGATCTCCTGATCCCAACCTCGATTGATTTGCTCGCCGAGGATGGATCGTCTCTCAGCAGCTTACTCGAGGGCATTGCAGGATTCGCAATTATTGAAAAGGCGACAATGCAACGGGTTCCGTATCTCCGTTCCGTGGTTGATGTGAGTGTCCAGGCGTCATCTTTGTCTCGTCGGGCTCCCAGACTGTTCTAATGCTGTACCACAGGTAGAAGAGCTGTGGGACTCCATGTGCACCGCGGCCATAACTCTCACAACAAAGGGCCTTGCGAACATCGATAATGCCGAGATCTTACTGAAAATCAAGAGCGTCTTTGCCTTGTTCATTCAGACCATGGAAGTAAGCTTTTACCCTGTGAAAAAAAAGAGAGAAAAAAAAAAGAAGGTCTCGCTATACTCCGACGAATGCTCACCCGTATCTAGGGCTGGGGATACTCTGTATCTGCTCTTGACAATTTCCTCCTGCAGCTCTTTGACAAATACGCCCAGCTGCTGAAGCGCCGATTCAGTGAAGACTTTCAAGAGGTTCGTGATCCAGACTTTGGTCTTCTTGGACCAATTGACCGCATGCTTACGAGGAATGTCTGGCAGATTGTTTCGACTGATGACTATATGCCGATGGCTATCAACTCCCTCAGTGACTACGAGAAAGTGGTCAATGTGAGCTGGTTCACGCCGGATCGGCCTACAGAGGAGCTTACGTGCGCCTGACACAACCCTCACCTTTCTGTAAGGAGCACTGGATGCTGATAATCATGATAGGTTCCCCTGTGTGTTGCCGTTTTCGCAGATGTACCCGCTCTGCTGCATCGACATTCGCAACTTTTTGAATCAGTTCTACTTCTTCCTTGATGACCACTTCCAGCATTCAGATATAATAGATGATACACTACGAAAGGTTATCATCACCACCCCCCCACAACGCTCCGCCGGCGGCATAGACAACTAACTATTTGAATCATCAGTCGCTGGATGAGCTTCTTAGCGAGAAGGTCTGCAAGTCTCTCGTCGAGCGCCTCAGCTCCCAATACCTGGGCCAAATCGTGCAGATTCTCATCAATCTGGAGCACTTTGAAATAGCGTGTCGCGAGTTGGAGCAGCTACTGATCAGAGCGAGGTCGTCCACTTCAGCGGGCGGCCCCCTGAGATTGAATGCCACGGAAGAGTTTCGCAACAATAAGAAGACTGCGGAAAAGCGAATATTCGAACTGGTCAACTCCAAAATCGACGATCTTGTCGACACGGCAGAATACGATTGGTAAGGGCTTCTCTGTTCTTTTCGTGTTGTTGAAGGAGCCATCACAGGCACTAACAAGAATCATCGACAAAGGCTGGCGAACGAGGTACCGACCGAGCCAAGCAACTACATGCAGACGCTCACTCGCTATCTGTCCAACATCATGAACTCGACGCTTCTGGGACTGCCAAGAGAGATTAAAGAATTGATTTACTTTGATGCCCTAAGTCATGCGGCCGAGAAGATTCTGGTACACTGCCCCTGCCGATTTGCTCCCAACTGACCAACGCATATTGACCAGCTTACCAGGCCCTCCCCCTTTCACCCGAGGTTCGACACATCAACGGCCATGGAGTCTCGGCCCTGGCCCAAGACGTCAACTATCTTACGGAGTTTGTCGGGAGCCTCGAAAACGGACAGATGCTACGTGAAAATCTGGACGAGCTCCAGCAGACTGTTAATCTGATGCAGTCCGACAACCACGAGGAGTTTTTCGATATCTCAATTCGCAACAAGAAATATGGCCGAGTTGACGTCCTCAATGGGCCGATGCTACTCGAGAAGTATGCCGTCACCGATACACCCAAAAACAAAATGAAATCCCAACACAACAAAGGACACCTTCGGAGACACAGAGCTGACAGACACGGTGTAGACTCACTCCTACCGCGCAGCCTTCGGGGAGAGCTGCGCCACTCTCCAACTTGTCTCGCTTCGCCATCATGAAATGAGGCAAGGCGTCGTGCGGATGCCTCTCCAACGTACAAGACATGCTTAATCGTCTTTTGCATATCTGGAGGCTTTTTCTCTCGCACTGGCCACCAACCACAGAGCAGCTCCTGGGCAGCAGTCGTGACATGCCACCACGGAAGTTGATGAGAGTGCTTGTCACATTGGTGTTTTACCCCCCCACGACCTTTCCACCCTCTCATCGCCCCGAGCGACGATCCTATTCAAAGTCTTCGGATTGCATGGGCGGCTGTCGGCGGTTAGCAAGGCATTGAAGGGCTGCGGCGGAAACGGAGACTCCCTACCTGCTGTGGTTGCATTGCTGAATACTGGTACATGTCCGGCATCTCACCATATGAAAGCCCCGGTGGCGGCGGTTGTCCATAGGCGGCGGAAGGGGCTTGGGGGACCTGATTGGCATACATGTTGGGGGCCTGCCTGTAGTCCTGCTCAGACGGAAGCGCATGCCCGCCCATGTAGTCGGCAGAGGCCATGGGGTGGGACGACGGATGGCCGGCCGCCTGAGCCATGCCAGCGTGCTGCCCCGGCATGGGCGCCTGGCCTGCCCCGGGAACGGACTGCGCGGCGGACGGCTGTGTGGTGGTTCTTTTAGCATGTGCTGTAGCCTCCTCGCGAGGGACAATGTCGATTAAGAAATCAAACATGTCGGACTTTGCGAGCGCAGAGGCAATGTCGGAGCGCTGCAGCGTGCGCCTCTTGTTCTCCTCAGCATGGATCCAAGCCCGCATGGTGAGCTCCGTGATGAAGATGTCGCAGCCCTTGGCGAACAGGATCGGCGCTTCGGCGGAGATCATCTTGACTTCCGGGTCGGCCTTCATGACCTTCTTGATACGGGCCAGGGGGAGCTGATGGATCTTGTAGTCGTGCGTGTCGCTTTCCAGGTGGCTGATTGTTTGCTGCCAGTAGGTGGTCAAGATGTCCTTGTACTGGCCCGTGAGTCCCTGATGAACCTGGAGAGCGCAAGCGACGTTAGCAAGCACACCGGAAACCGACAGAGTGGTAGGAAGAACAGGGGGAGGACAAACGTTGGCCCAGGGTCCGGTGTAGAGTTCCGCCGGCGCAAAGCCTTGCGAGGCAAGCTGCATTGCTTTCGTTAGCTCAGAAGCTCACCATGGCAGGGAAACAGATCGGTTGAGCGAAGTCGTTGGGGGAAATACGAACTGCAGCACAGGCACCTGGATAGCAAAGGGCGCATTAGTCTTTCAAGCAGTTTGGAGCTCTCGACGAATCAATGAAACGAACCATAGTGTCCGCCTTGTGTGGGATCATAGACTGGCGTCGGCCGGTTATGTGACGGGTGCGTTGACGCAGATTGGTTTTGGGACTCCATCGTTGTCACAGCTGGATAGGCCGGCTTTGGTCGAAGAGATGCTATCTCGTGGCGGTGGTGATGCTGGGATATGCTGCTCGGCAACTGATGAAGCAATGACGGGCGTCAGTCCTCAGGACCGATGCTTCTTGTTGCTATAAGCGGGGAGGAAACGCACCTGTATAGCTCGTTTCCGTATAGAAGAAGCAGTGAAACAACAGATAGAAGAAGCGTACAATAGCTAAACTAAAGTATTATCCAGGTACCGAGATGGGCGCGTGTCAGTGTAACGCAGATGAGAAGCGCAAGCGATCGCGTTGTTGATTTTGTTTGGGCTCGACACTCTTTGTTAGGTGATGTTGTCAGAGGTGCTTCCCAAGCTGCGCCCGGCCTAGTCAACTCATCTAACTGGGGCAGCCAATCAGCGGCGCAGCGCTGGACAAGCTCGCTTTGCGCATGTCCGTTAGATGCATGAGTAGTCGATAAAAGCATCTCGCCTTACAGAACACAATGGCGGACGAGTGATGGGTGGGGCCCGGAAAAATATGCTGTAGTGGAATAATGGAATATCCACTTCTCTGCAGACGGAACCCGCCTCCAGAAATTTGACCTACAAAAAGAGAAGAAAAAAAAAATCACCACGAAACCCGTTTTCCTGGAAACTTCCACTACGACAAGCCGGGCTTTCTCACCAAAGGCGGCTTCGAATCTTCGTCTTCTCCTCAAAATCACCCCCCCATCGCCATATGATGGCTGATTTTGTCGACGATGCCGTGCAGAAGCTTCTCCAGCAGGCCGAGGAGCGCCTCAGCGGCGGCCGCATAGTCGCGAAGAAGCAGCAGCAAGCGTCGACAGATTCCAAGACGGCGGCGGCGGCGGCTTCGACGACGACTGCCCGGGCAGCAGTGGTGGGAGAGGCTGTCGACGCCTCGTTGTTGCCTCCTAAGCAGGAGAAGACGGAAGTCCGCGTGCCGCGACCTCAGGGAGCAGCAGCACAGCGGAAGGGTAAGGTAAGAATTGTCGATTGATTTCTTCTGCTTCTTTTCCTGTCTGTTCCGAAGCGTGGCTGGTATAAAGATGAAAGCTAGCCGCAAGGCAAAAATGACACGGGACAATGTCCGTCTTGGACCACCGTCCCGTGGCCCCTGATTTCTTTTATCATCATAGTTACTCTGAATACCAAGCGATGCCTCTCACGAGCCAAATCACCCTTCGCAGCCTCTCTCTCTATATATATTGGCCGGACCAATCGCTGACTTGCGCAAACAGGACACAGCAGGCGCCGAGTGGTTTGACCTCCCCAAAACCGACATGACGCCAGAGTTCAAGCGAGAATGGCAGCTGTTGCGTATGCGAAACGTTCTAGACCCCAAGCACCAGAAAAAGGCCCTGCGGGCGTCCGCCCCCCAGTTCTCCCACGTCGGCAGAGTCGTGGCGAGCCCGTTCGAGCCGCGCAGCGCAAGGCTCGGGAGCCGAGAGAAGAAGAAGTCGTTGCTCGAGAGCATCATGTCCGTACACAACGACTCAAAGCTCGACTCCAAATACTCCTCCGTCCAGGAGAAGAAGAAATCAGGGAAAAAGGCATACTACAAATCCGTGGTTGCCAAACGACGACGAAGAAACTGAGACGAATGACCATTTTCATGAAAACGATACCCCGGCCACAGTTGAGCGCCAATTGTATATATATTTGTATATAGTACATAATTCAAAACAAGAAGAAGATCGAAACCGGTCTGAACAAGGCATTCTCATTGCAAATTTTGAATTATCAGCGTTGTATATCTAATCTCGATATGTGAATTTGATTCTCCCTCCGTGATACGTATATTCTCGTTCTCATTATACCGTTTTGTAGTATATAGTCATGATCATACCTGACGGGCATTTGATAAGAGTGTAGTATGTAGTAGTATTTGAGTACGTGATAGCCAGGGCTGTATGTTGCCGTATTGTGTTGTTATTCCAAAACTGAAAGATTTAGCCTATCCTGCCCTCGGCCTTGGCATCTATCGAACTTGTCAGTGTCCAGGGTTTAATAATGGAAAGCCTGATGAGGTTGGTGATGAGAGGGAATTTGACTCACCTTTGACTTGCTCAAAGACCTTGAGCATCTTACGCCGTGCTCCAAGGGCGTTTACGCCCCGCTCCTCCAAGGCCTTATCGTCCAGTTCGATGAGGTCTGTCCACTTCATATCCTTCAGATTGTCTGTGTACTTGTGTAGCCGCAGGCTGCGAAGCCAGCTAGGGATATCCTGAAGAAGCGTGGGGTCGGTCGGGTCTTCCGGGGGCTTTGAGCTTCCCCTTCTTCCTCTCGGTGACCGTCCTCGAACCATGTCGGAATGGTCCGACAGGTATCCCTCGTGGGAGTTGATCCCCAGCTGTCCCAAGCCGACAGGAGACATGCCGCCGGCCATCAAGGTCGAACCATCATATGCGCTGAGGAAGCCGTTGTGCTGAGGCGAGGTAAAGTGCGCCATGGGCCCCATGTTCGACTGCATGGGCAGGCCTGGAGAGTTGGGGCGAGACCGCTGTCCTCCAAGGGTGAGGCCTTGCTGCGCTTGGATGGCCATTAATTGGTCGCGGTTCAAGATTTGCCCGTGCTCATTGATCATGACGACATTGGCGTTGGGAATGTTGATGTGCGAAGGACCGGGCATCTGGTTGTGTGCGTTTCCCGGGGCATCGTTTGACCTGGCCCTTCGGTACTTGCGAACGTCGTCCAGGGCGAAGCGGTTGTTAACGGTAGAGAGAGCCGCGAGCTTCATTGCAGTCGCGTTGGCCACCATGTCGGCCTGCGTGGCACTTGAGTTTCCGGTGTTGAACGTTGGGGCCATTGGAGTGTTGACCATGGACGCCCAGTTGCCGCTGCTCGCATACGGCGACAAGAGGGGCAAATCAGGCGCATTCTTATCTCGCGTCAAGGTGGTCGTTTGGAGAGTCGAGTTGCTGGTCAGCTGCGGTGGCCTCGGCGACCTCAAACCTCCGCCCGATGCCGGGGGCTGCACAAACTGGCCCATGGGAGTCTGGGACGAGCCCGCCTTGGATGACGTCGCGGCATCTCCGCCGCTGCCCCACGGCGACGCTGTCGAGCCAACATTTCCCTCCCTGGATTCCGAAGTCGCCCCCGTCATCGCGGCTCGGGGATCGATGGCAAGGCTGTTGCGGTTCGAAGAGGGTGGGTTCCCCGTTTGCTGGGTGAATTTCGCCTTTTCGGTTGCAATGGCAGCCGCAGCATCTGGGAACATGGCATTAATCGTAGAGGCATCGAGGCCAGAGTGTCGCTTGGTCGATGATATGGCCGAGTTGCGGGCGAACGAGTTCCGAGCAGAGTCGACATTGAGTTTGTTCATGGCATCGCTAAGCCGACTGGACATTGGGTCTTGCAGGGGAAGAAGAAAAAAAAGTTAGCTTGCAAAGGCCCGTCCGAGTCAATTCCAAACGCAAGTCCTACCTTTGTCGAACGTCGCGGGGGACAGAACACCAGACATGGGATGATTCTTGCCCATCTGCTGCAGAACCTGGATGAAGAAGCGGATCTGGACCTGGGTCGTCTGCTGCAGCAGTGCATACAGAGCGGCCGTGCGCTCGGCCTCGCTCAGGACGCGGAACCACTGCTCGATGGCGCTGAGCTCGTCCTTGAAGTCCTGGTCGAGCGTGGCCGCGGCCATTTCCTCCAGCGTCGTCTCGTACTGGTCAATGTCCGCGATCCACTGCTGGGCAATCTTGTCCTGGGAGTCAATGTCGAGGCCGGCGGGGCCGTGGCCGCCCTGCTGCGGCTGGCCGTAGAAGTCGGACGACGGCCTGATGCGGTTGGCCGGCGAGGTCCCTGAAATCGCCGCCATGTCGGCAGACGCGCGCAGCGAGCTGCCAGAGCCCACTGCTCGCGACGAGGGCGGCCTAAGAGAGGGCGCGGCGTTGACCTCGGGGGTGCTGTTGCGGTTGCCGGCGATGCCAGACATGTTGAGCATGCTTCGGCTGCGTCAATAGCCGGGCGGTTGAAGCCTTTGGAAGGGGGACCAAGAGTGAGGGAGGTGGGAAAAAAAGAGAAGAGGGGCTAAGGACGGAAGAACAGTTGGCGAATTCCTGCAGTATCCAGCTGAGCAAGAGACGGTTTGACAAGACACGCAAACCACGACGATGCGAAATTATGACGAGCTATAACATGTTCCCCGAGCAAACTGGGCGGGCCACGCGTTAGCCTTTGCACGAACGACGTTTTCTTCTTCCTTGTCTATCTCTTTTTTTTCCTGCCGTAATAACGGAGGGAATCTGGAATCCTACCAGCGAGGCAAACCGGAAGCGGGCGAGGCTCACCAGAGGGAACGCACTAGTTGTTTTAACCAAAGATTGGCGGGAGAGCGTCTGCTTCCAGGCAGGCAACGCAATTCAATCCAGCTACCGACCAGACTTCCGGAAGAGATCGTATCAAACGCACTGCCTCGGGAAGAAGGATCTGGTGAGAAGAGAAACGGAGGGCGACCGACTGTGGATGCCAGAAGCAGAGACCGACGGGGTCTTTGCGAGAAGGAATACTAGCAGTACTTGGTACTAGTAGTAGTAGCACTCGGGCGATGCTCAGCCGCTGCGAGAGATTTGGACGCAACAGATGCTTACGCCACAACAGGTTAGCGATAACTACAATCGAAGAATAGCTAGAAACAATATTCTACGATATTACTAGTAGGTAATAATTTATCAGATTTGATACTCTTATTATAGCCCAGTGATATGTGCATTAAACATATATAAAAATACATATTTATTATAAGAATAAATATAAATATTTTATTTATATATATATATATATATAGTCATATATAATATTAGTTTAAAAAGTATTATTTATTTCTACTTTAAAAGTACATTTTGAAAAAAGATCCACTTTTTTCAAAATAGCAGGGGCAGGTGGTTCTCCCCAGGAGCCGTCTTCCAACTCGCCCAGAAATACAGTACTTCGGTACTCCGTAGGCTCCTCAGCCGCAAGCCCACCAATCAATTCGCACGCCTCGCTTACTCGCCCAAAAGTACACGCTCGCAAGTACCCTCTTCCGCACACACTAGGGCTGGTACCACCCACTCGTCATATTTCCGCACGATCTGAATCTCGACTTTGGAAAAATCCCACCGGACAAGCACGTTCAAACCACACAGCAGCAATGGCCAGTAAGTATCGCCATTTCCACGGACATGCGTCTGGACGGTCGTTGCTAACGCTCGGAATCTCTCAGAGTCAAAGAACTCGTCCCAGCACAACCAGTCGCGCAAGGCGCACCGTAACGGGTTTGTCAAACCTCCAGCAGATTGAGATTTCCGAAGTCTCCCAACGCAGTTTCGCTCACACAACACCCCCGTCTGCAGCATCAAGAAGCCCAAGACTTCTCGATACCCTTCCCTGAAGGGCACCGACCCCAAGTTCCGCCGAAACCACAGACATGCTCTCCACGGCACCATGAAGGCTCTGGTACGATTTTACCCCGAATTCTCCCCTGCGAGAGGGGACAAGAACCCCCGGGAAAAAACTGCAGCAGACCGACTAACTGGATGAACAGAAGGAGGCCAAGGAGGGAAAGTCAGCATAAACGTACCTTTGACTCTAGCGGGTAGTGAATAAAAGGGGATCTTTTGCAAAGTTTCAGGCCAGTTGGCCGCTGCTTAACACCATTAGACGCGAGTTTGCGCAGGAATCGGTACTTCGACAGCTAATAGGACAATGCATCACTATAATGCTGGGAAGATCGATTGGGTTTCCTCTCAATATGAGCTCCAGGTAGACAATTTGGTTGTCTAAATCATTGCAGCGCCGCGTGCCTTTTTCCACAGTCCATTCTGTCCTCGGTAATTTTTATTTCATTTCGGTGAACGGTGTGGCAGTATTGTGTCCCTGCTCCTAAAGATCCTACGACTTGTTTCCGCCGGACAAGCGACTCTTATCTATTCCATTCCTCCTTTCTTTGCCTGCCTCGGGTATATATACAGCAAATGATCAGGAACTTGTTGTTATTCGACAATTGGAGTTCACCCTATAGACATTACAGCCTCAGGTTCTTGACTAGCAGTTCATGTGCTAGACTCTTATTGTTGGTCGACAGCAAGGATATGATTTCGTTGACGAGAATGATATCCTTCAAGAGCTTGTTCTCGCCCGCCGCCTTGTTTGCTTCCAGTGCGCGGGTGTAGTATTGCAGGCTCAGGTATCCAATTCCAAGCAGATGGAAGAGTCTTCCCACGTTGTAGTATCGCTCTGCTTGGAGCTTCGGCTCGTCGCCCCCGGATTGCACGTATTGGGTGATGAATGATTGGCCTTGCAGTAGCAGATACTGCCGGTTGGTCGACTGACGCTTGAGGCCATAATGGACATATGCAAGACCCAGACTCAGGTTGACCATGGGGTTCTCGCGGTCGAGAGCCCACGCACGCAGGAAATATCCTATGGGTGTCAATTGTTAGTTTCCGTGTCGTCAGTCCCGGGACGAGACGTTCCAATGCTCACCTATCGCATACGTGTAACTCGTGGAGGTGAAGAGAATGTGGCCATAGAGCATCAACAGACAGATGTCCATGTTAAGCTTTTCGGCAGCCGCTCCATCGTGGTCGACGGTGCTCTTCCCAATCAAGTTTTTGTTTGCAGCTTCGTATGTCATGTCTATCGCTTTGATTTGTCTCAATATGAACTTTTGGGCCGGTCCGGAAGTGTACCAGGAGACGGGCGACTGGCATAACTTGGAGAGCAATGCAAACATCCGAGAAGAATCGGATATTCCACCGTCTCGCATCAAGTGGCGAGCCACCGTGATACACTTCTCTTCGTCGTTTGTGTTGATAGCACACACTAGACCAGTCAACATGATGTCGGCACCGCTAAGCATTAGGCCTATACATACCGCTCCAAGCCATGTGGATGGCGAAATTGTGCTGAGGGGACTGAAATACAGTCGAGTCTCTTGCAGATTCGCATACCTGATACGCCTCTTCGCGACGATGTACAAGCGATAAGCCAATGGCATAATCAAGGAACAAGTCAAGCCAGTCATCAAACGATATGCCCTGGTGGTTATCGAATCCTGGCGCCGGTATAGATTCTCCCTGAGGCGCAAGGGCTACCAATAATGGTCAGTGTCAGAAAAACAGCCAGCAGCCGAGTGCCTTGCGCAAAAATAGGAGAGGGGGGTGGGCACATACACCGTGTGAGGCGCTCAAACATCTGAGATAGTTCGGTACTTGCTCCTTCACTAGCTGGCTGCTCCGCCAACTGCTTCTTGCCAAGGAAGTGGAGATATTTGTCCCATGTATAGAATCTTTTGAGAGACCGGAAGTCGTCAACAAGCTCTTTGCAGGACTCTATCCAGACCGGGATGAGATCGGTGGAACCAGACTTGATCTGCTGCTTGAGGCCGCGAACATATTCATACTGCCTGGAAAGCTTGATTGCGCGTGAATGTTCCTCTTGACGGCGCTTGTCAGGGTTGGCGAACCGTTTTGCGCGGTATCTCCTGGGCAGAATACGCGTCGTCGGGGCGGCCTTTGGTTTGGCCTGTCGAGGGCCTTGCCGCGGTTGAGAAGGCGCCATGCCCCTTATGCCACGATCCGTCTGCATTGAAAATTTGTGAAGTTGCTCCTGGGTAAGCGGCTCGTTTGGAGGGATCCCCTGGGCTTCCCTGAGTGCCATTGCCTCGGCCGCAAGAATGAGGGCTTCCTCGTCTTCCTTGGCTTTCTCGTACATGTTTGCCAGCTCGACACGGGCATCGATGTTGTACTCATCAGCATCAATGGCCGCGTGGAAGCACTCCTCTGCGGTCGACTGCTGCCCTATCGCTTGGTAACATCGACCTAGTTGAACCAGCAGTGTTGCATCTGGTTCTTCAGTCGTGGCTCGGAGTAACTCGAGATACCTGATGGCTCGCTGCGGGTGACCATACTTGGCAATCTCGCTCGCAAGGTCATAGGAGATGAAGGGGAATTCCGCCATGAAGTCGAATGTACGTGGATTATCCGGGTCCAGCCAAGTCAAATGCCTCTGTCGATACTTCTCGTCAGTTTAAAGCCACTACGCTGAAGATACGCGGTGATGGGGAGGCTATCGCTTACAAAGGCCTCTTCTTCTTCACCAAGTCTGAGCCTGTAGATCGCCAGTCTAACCCTGAGGTCTAGGGGTAGGGATAGGCCGTAGAGCTCCGCGCCGAACATTGAGTCCTGAAATTGAGGCACATGGCTTCTACGTTCGTCGTCCTCGTCCCATTCGCAGTCGTCAATCTGCCACTGGTCCCAGTAATGCTCCTGGACACGACCTACCAGCCATCTCGACAGCGCCTTGAGTTCGTAAATGGCCTCAGCATACCTGCCAGTTGCTGCAATGAGCTCGACATAGATGCCGATATCAAGCCACGGGGCAGTTGAGCCATGCAGTGCTGTGTTCTCGATTTCATAGTCAAAATAGCGTCGATATGCCGCGATGGCGGAGGGAACAGCAGACTCGGTATTCTTATTGTCAATGCAGGCTTCCGCCAGCTTCCGCACAATCTCCAGATCATACGGATGATATTTGAGGACGAACTTGTACTCTTGAATTGCAGCGGCCAGATGGCCTTGTCGATGACAAACAGTCGCTTTGCCCAGCCGAGCCTCTATGTTCACGGGGTCCGCTCTGAGGGCAGCAGAATAACACAACCGCGCGGTGTGCAGATTACTCGCCTCATCGTCTGATATCGTGTCCAGAGCAAAGGCGGCACACTCGAGCCAAGCAGAAACTTCCTTGGGCCGCAGATGAGCGGCATACACCATGGCAGACAACGCTCGGGCATGTTCGCCCTGCTCGCGGAAGATGGACGACA
This sequence comes from Trichoderma citrinoviride, assembly GCF_003025115.1. NCBI lineage: Eukaryota > Fungi > Ascomycota > Sordariomycetes > Hypocreales > Hypocreaceae > Trichoderma > Trichoderma citrinoviride. The sequence goes on along the minus strand of NW_020194715.1, from coordinate 1,801,587 downwards.
GTGCGGTCCATGCTTGGTGGGTTTCGGCATTGATCCTGATGACTTCGGATACCAGATCCAAGGCCTTATTGTAGTCTCCACTGAGGAATGCCTGGTTGACTTTGGCCAACCGAGCTGTGATGTCGCCTCGGGGTTTAGCAGCTTTGCGAGGACCTCGAGCTCCACGAGATCCTCGTCCTCTAGCTACCCCGCGTCCGGGGAATGGCGGTTCTGACTCTTCTCGGTGAGAATGCAAGAATTCTCTTACCGACTGATCAAACTTGGCGATATCATGCTGGAGGAGCTCTTGATCCGAGTCGGAATCGGACGCATTCCCACTGGAGCCATTCATCAAGCCTGGGGATTAGCAATCCGACTTCACCGTCCACGGGCATTCAAGGGTAGACTCACCCCGCGAGCGACTCTTCCAAGCCATGATTGCCCGACATTTTCATCGAGGATCCGCATCTGTCATGTTCAGTGGCGATGATGATGGAGGAATGCAGAGCAGAGAGCTGTGGCTTGGGCCAAGGTGGGCATAAGGTATCTCTAATCGATTACGCCCAGCACTTGCCAAGTTTTACTCCAGGTAGAAGAATGTCGATTATAATACAGCTGATTTTCCTTGAAAGCAGCTGCTGTTTATCTACAACTTCTTACATGAGCCTCGAATCAATCATAAGGCTTGTCATCGTACTTTTACCAGCCCTGTCTAAGCTTTTATTCCCGATCAAATGTCGGTTGATGGTATCCGGGAGTAATGAAAACTGCCATTTCGAGTTAAGCCATCTTGTTAGCGCACTGTCATTCTAGGAAGTTTCACCCCACTCCAATTGGCTGAACTGATCATAGCAGATTCTTCCAGTCGCAAACTCGCGATTTGATCTCGACATAGCCGAATAAGAGACGTTTGGATATGTTCAAGCAGAGCTCGCAGCGTCTCTCGCAGCTCCAGGTACAATGCGCGACACTACCAGCAGGCAGAATGGCAGCTAATTGCAGTGATGATAGGCCGCCGTGCCATGGGCTGCGAGGAAAACCCCGGCCTTGGGGTAAGCATTCCCTGACGAGAGCAACGACATTCGAAGCAGCATAAGGTCCTGACAAAACGCCAGGTGCATGATCAACGAACCGAGATCGAGGAACTACTCCACTCCGGCCAAACCAGATCGCAACAACGAACCGAGCATACGGAGTCCACGCTCCCTCCAAGCCCTCCATCTCAAGCCACTGAAACGCGAGGCTGAATACGGCATCCCGTCCTGCGACCTGCAGCTGCGGTCATTCAGCTTGCAACCACTCCAATTCTTCTCGGACTTTGCGCTGCGAGCGGCGTATTATCTTGGACTGCCGGCGTCCGGCCCAGTCACCCTTCCCCGAATCACAGAGCGATGGACCGTGCCGAGGAGTCACTTCATCTTCAAGAAATCCCAAGAGAACTTTGAGCGTGTGACGCTGAGGCGCTTGATCCAGATCAAGGATGGCAATCCAGAAACGGTGCAGCTCTGGCTCGCCTACTTGCGCAAGCACCAGTTCTATGGTATTGGTATGAAGGCGAACATGTGGGAGTTTGGCACCACAGAAGAGTCCAAGCCGCTAGAGGAAATCGAGGCATTGACTTCGGGGCAGGATGCTCCGTGGTCTCATCTTGGACAGACGAGAAGCATCGGGGATGCTGACAAGGTGGTGGACATTCTGAACTCTCGCCGGGTCAAGAAAGCCGCAGACAACAACTTTCCGATTCACGAGATATCATAGAGAGAATATACCCATTCAGAAGCAGTCCGAGCAGGTCCGAGTCAGTTGCTTGACTTTCTACTTTTGACATAAGGAAACGTCAGTGTTGGGACAGCAAAAGCATCAACAGGGAGCTTGTCCATCCCGTCTCAACTACATACAACAAACTCGCTGGACATCCCCAAAAGTGCTCGCATACAGTGAATCGATGCAGACTACGGCTGCAGGTCTTACTCTGGAGACAAACAACGGGCAAAAAGGAACAAAAGCAATAAAATAGAAAAAAAACATACAACAGCCGGTGTTCGCCAGTGGTCACCCACCTGACTACTAATCTGCCTCTCATTGGCTTGACTCTGGGAGAGCAGACGGGATCCCGTATTTTCCAATGGATATGGTCGTATGTGATTGACAGGCCACCGTAACAGCTCCATGAAGCTCTCTACAGCATCAAGAACGGCAAAAAAAGAAAAACATACAACAGCCGGTGTTCGCTGGTGGTCACCCACCCAACTACTAATCTGCCGGTTGGTGGCTTATCTATGGGGGAGCAGACGGGACCCCGAGTTTTCCACTACCTATGGTCGTATGTGCTTGAATCTGTGAGCAAATTGGGTTATAGCTGAGAAGCGGAGATGCCTTCTTGGTGGAAGCATGGCTTTGCGGTTGATATAAAGAAACCCCCCGGGAAAAGCTGTGGCCTTGAGTAGCGTTGAGAATGTGTAATCAAGAAAGGTTGTAGGATCAACCCATGAAAGACTTATCCAAGTAATGGTCTAGTAACAAAACACATATGGAAACACTTACAAGAATTGGTTTTCTAGGGAATATACTCACATGAATGTCCAGCGTCTATATTTAGACGTTGCACCCTTCAATGCACATCTATGCGTAATGTGGGGTTCAGGCACGCGTCTGTTATCGATAATGGATGTCGCTCTTCAAGCTCCCACTCCATTTTCGACTTCTGCCAATGCTGACCATCGCTTAAACACGGCGAGTCAATTCCACCACAGGGCTTTGTCGCCATGCTGCTCTCTCGCATATCGCGGCCGATGCCGCTGTCCGCGAAGCCCATCACGAGGCCAGTGATGCTATGTAGGCGATGCATCTGGGCAACGACGTCAGCGGGCTTTGGGAGCCATCGGCCGCGAAGGGACATGTAAGGCACTCCAAACCGAACCTTTGCCATGCATTGCACGCAGCGGGAGAGCAACAGCAGGCCTCTCCAGACAATTGGTCTCCCTTCAGTTGGAATCTTAGGTAGAAGCGATCGTGTTAACATGCCTGTCGTAGCGCCCCTGTGCCGCCCACCTTGAAAATCATAAAGCGATTCAACCACCAACCCGGTGACCAGGCGGATAAAGGCGTCGCGAAGAAGGCACTCGTCAGCCCAGCCATTCACGAGGACATCTACACGATACCGAACTTCCTCACCTTTACCCGACTCGTCGCAAGCCCAGTCGTAGGATACCTCGTGCTGCAGGATGCGCACACCTGGGCCGTCGGCTTGCTGGCCTACGCTGGCTTTACAGATCTGCTGGACGGCTGGATAGCGAGGAAATGGAATCGCAGGACAGTCGTCGGCACGATCATTGATCCAATGGCGGACAAGGTTCTGATGACTGTGTTGACGGTATGCCTGGCCATCAAAGGAGCACTGCCTGGTATGTGAACAGCCCATGTCTAGACTTACAGGTGAAGGGTGCATTATACTGACTGACATGGCTCTTGTTCCTGCAATCAGTCTGGGTTGCGAGCATCATCCTGGGCAGGGATGTCGGACTCGCTATTGCAGCCATATACTACCGCTGGATCTCACTGCCGCCCCCAAAGACATTCACACGATACTGGGACTTTTCACTGCCATCCGCCGAAGTCCGACCCACGACCATCAGCAAATACAACACCTTTCTTCAGCTGGCACTGGTTGGTCTGACGACTGCAGCACCGCTCTTGAGTGTCGATTTGGCGCCGACGCTTACAATTTTGCAGTACGTCTTTGACTATCTACCAAGTTACCCCCAGCCGTGTATGTTGTTGCCGGTTTTGCTTACTAGCATCGCAGATATGTGGTAGCTACGACGACTGTGTGGAGCGGAGCGAGTTATGTCTTTTCGAAAGACGCCATCAAGATTCTGAACAAGCCTTGACGTAGAATCAGGGTTCCATTTGGGTGAGACATTCAGTCTCTTGTTGTATATATTAGCATAGAGTAGAATATGAATAGCGAAGCATTGGTGTGGTTTACACAAAGGGTCCCGGGTAGGTGGCAGCTCCCATATTCCGCCCAAGGTGTTCTATCCTTACCACCCGGGATTGAGCCTCTGATATTGCACACAAATTACAGAAACTCTCTCCAAGGGGGAACCCATATTAGTTAGGTCGAGCACTGCCTCACATAGCGGCGCCAAATTACGATGTAAGAGGTCAAGGCGACCGCGGTTGTTTAACCATATCTGATCAAGCTGACCTCGCTCAGCATCACACACATACAAGCAAGATGGCCTTGGTACTTCTTCTCTAACTGTATCTTTATTTGGTTTTGTTTTTGAGATTTACGACCACGAAAAAACAAACTGGTCGGCCTGGAGCTGGCTGTTTAACAAGGCACTATTAAATACATGGATGAACCCCAGAAATCCATATACCGCACCCAGACATTCGAGGCACTTGGGCTTGCCCAATACTCTAGTAGGTAATTGGGACTTACTTTGTTTCGAGGCCCCATTAGGGCTTGGCTGTCAGGAGACACAGGAAGAGAGAAAAAAAAAGAAAAAAAAGAAAGAAAAAAAAAAGAGAAAAAGAAAAAGAAGCCAAAAAGCCAAAAAAAGATGCCTAGGAAAAACCCTCTACGGCGCGAGGATGAAAAAACCTAGGACGCACAGAGACGTTGCTTTCGGCTGGCCCTCGGTCTCTATGGCGAGTCTGCTGCCTCGCCCATGCGATATGGACAGGCCGCAGATGTTGCCACGAGTGCCGATTTGTGATGATGTTTGTCCCGATAGCACTGCACAAGGTGCGGCGTTTGTGTGTTTGGTGCCGTGTGGTTGTGAACGACCGTAAAAGGTCATGATGCCGGTTACGGAAACCGGCAGTTTGTCTGGTCAGCGATGAGGGCTGAATGTTGTGTGTCTGGCCAGCCGTAAAAAGGCTGGAATGGAATGTTTCGTGCCAGCATTGAAGCTGGAGTGGTTGTGGTTGAAGCAAGAAGGTATGAAGCTCTCAAAGTTCCCTTCTTGTGGCGGCAGAGGGCTTGCTGAGCCCTCGCGGCCTGGTTTGGCGTGAGGCCCTGCAAAGATCCCTGGCCTCCATACCTGACTGCTAGCAAAAGCTAGGTATGGGAGATGTTTGCAGGAGAGAGTTGCCCTCTCCCAACAGACGTTGCCTGCTCAGGCTTTTATACTTGAGCTGCCAACAGCGTTCTGTCTGTCTGCCCTGAGGTATGCATAGAGGTCTTTTCCTAATTGGGCAAGTTGCGATGCCGTGCAAATGGAGCCTCCAGATTGGCCGTCGTATCACGTGCCAACGTGCCATCAAGTGGGCCGTCTCAATTGCGCTTGTCCCCTTTCCGGCTAGGTAAACGCGCTCCCTACCTTTGACTGCTTACTCAGCTGCCAATCTACATACGTCAAGCGTTCAACTGCTGCTAAACCTCTTTGCCTCTTAAGCTGGATATAGCGTGAGAAGCTTCTACAACTTGAACCGATCATTCACTCATCCGACGCTTCATCAGACACGACACAATGAAGTTCAAAATCGAGTAAGCTGGTCTTTCCGCGATGTTTGGCACGTGCAGGCGAGCTCACGAGTCAACAGCGACCTCCCCGTGTTATTTCCTTACCCAAGGATATATCCAGGTATGTGCTGCCCGTCACTCTCATCCCCGTTCACGCTTGGTGCAGCATCGTATAGATAGCTAATACAGCCACAGAACAATATGCGTGAGTGTCTTGCTAGTACATGAATTGACCGCTTTCTGTACACACGCTGACCGCCGAGAATTGTTGGTAGGTATATGTGTGATCTGAAAAGTATGGCCTTGAGAGCCCCTTGACACGTTTGGCCGTTTACTCACCGATGCAGAAACGCTCGATGCGGGCGGTCATTGCGTCTTGGAGATGCCGTCAGGGACCGGCAAGACGGTGTCACTGCTGTCTCTCATCGTCGCATATCAGCAGCACATGCCCGAGAAGCGAAAGCTCATCTACTGCTCTCGTTCGTGACCCCTGCCGCAGGCTTGTGAACCGACCGAAGCTGAACCGCTCTACACAGGAACCATGTCTGAGATTGAAAAGGCTCTCGTCGAGCTGCAGTCTCTGATGAAGTATCGCGCCGAGCAGCTGGGATACGAAGAAGAGTTCCGCGGCCTTGGTCTGACGAGTCGAAAGAACTTGTGTCTTCACCCCTCTGTAAAGAGGGAAAAGAGTGGCTCCATCGTCGACGCCCGCTGCCGAAGTCTGACTGCAGGCTTTGTCAAGGAGAAGAAAGACCGAGGCGAAAACGTCGAAGTTTGTGTCTATCACGATGTGCGTTCCTTCCAACATCTACCCGCTACTCGACCCCTGGCTGAGTCACTGTCCCTTGTGTACTGACACTATTCAGAATCTTGATCTCCTCGAACCACATAACCTGATACCCAACGGCGTATGGTCCTTTGACGCGCTGTTAAAATATGGAGAGGAGCATAAGCAATGCCCCTATTTCACCGCCCGACGCATGGTACTGAAACCCATAAAGATCCGCGACTTTCTCAAGGAGTCATATCTGACGCTGCCAAACAGATGGAATACTGCAATGTAGTCATATTTTCATACCACTACCTCCTGGACCCCAAGATTGCGGAGCGTGTCTCAAAAGACTTTTCCAAGGACTGCATCGTGGTCTTTGACGAAGCTCACAACATCGACAACGTCTGTATCGAGGCGCTCAGCACCGACATCACCGAAGACTCAATACGCAAAGCGACCCGCAGCGCGCAGCATCTGGAGCGAAGAATTGCTGAGATGCGAGAGACAGATCAGGAGCAGCTCCAGAACGAATACGAGAAACTCGTTCAGGGGCTTCGCGCGACTGATGAAGCGAGACAAGAGGATGCCTTCATGGCAAACCCAGGTATGTGATGCCGTTTTACATTTACGCTGCCATAGCTGAGACATCATTGCAGCGCTACCGGATGATCTTTTGAAGGAGGCTGTGCCGGGCAACATCAGAAGAGCAGAACATTTCGTGGCTTTCTTGAAACGATTCTTGGAGTATCTCAAAGTCAGTGCAGCCTTTTATCTACATCCCCTCCCCTGCCCCTTGGTCCGTCATACTGATTGCCCTCGTCTCAGACGCGGATGAAAGTCCGTCAGGTCATATCAGAGACACCGCCCTCGTTTCTGGCGCATCTAAAAGAGCATACATTTATCGAAAAGAAGCCATTGCGGTTCTGTGCCGAGCGACTCACTTCCCTTGTCCGGACCTTGGAACTCACAAATATTGAAGACTACCAAGCACTCCAGGAAGTGGCAACCTTCGCAACCCTTGTTGCAACTTATGAAAAGGGCTTCCTGTTGATCTTGGAGCCGTACGAGTCCGACACGGCAGAAGTGCCAAACCCTACCCTTCACTTCACTTGCCTGGATGCGGCCATTGCCATCCGGCCCGTGTTTGAGAGGTTTTATTCAGTCATCATCACCTCTGGAACGATTTCGCCCCTGGAGATGTACCCCAAAATGCTGGACTTTGCGACAGTCATACAAGAATCCTACAGCATGACGCTCGCACGGAAATCCTTCCTTCCCATGATTGTGACCCGGGGCAGTGACCAAGCTTCGATCTCGTCAAGCTTCCAAGTTCGAAACGAGCCGAGCGTTGTCCGCAACTACGGCAGCCTCTTGACGGAATTCGCAAAGATCACGCCTGACGGCATGGTCGTCTTCTTCCCGTCCTATCTGTACATGGAGTCCATCATCAGCATGTGGCAGGGCATGGGCATCCTCGACGAAGTGTGGAAGTACAAGCTCATCCTGGTGGAAACACCCGACGCGCAAGAGACGTCGCTGGCCCTGGAGACATACAGGACTGCCTGCTGCAACGGCAGGGGGGCCATCCTGCTCTGCGTCGCGCGAGGCAAAGTGTCCGAGGGAATCGACTTTGACCATCAGTACGGCCGGACGGTGCTGTGCATCGGCGTCCCGTTCCAGTACACGGAATCGCGAATCCTCAAGGCGAGGCTCGAGTTCTTGCGGGAGACGTACCGCATCAAGGAGAACGACTTCCTGTCCTTTGACGCCATGCGCCACGCCGCGCAGTGTCTGGGCCGTGTCCTGCGAGGCAAGGACGACTACGGCGTCATGGTGCTGGCCGATCGACGGTTCCAGAAGAAGAGGAACCAGCTGCCCAAGTGGATCAACCAGGGCCTCTCGGACGCCGACACGAACCTGAGCACGGACATGGCCGTCAGCGCTGCCCGCCGGTTCCTCAAGACCATGGCGCAGCCGTTCCGGAGCAAGGACCAGGAGGGCATCAGCACCTGGGGCTACGAGGACCTCCTGCAGCACCAGAAGAAGATGGAGGAGGAGAGGGGAGAGGAGCCGCCGCCTGTGATGGGTAATGCGCGGGCCACGGCTCACGGTAGCATAGCTGCTGGGTACGAGTCGGATTACGGAGACCTGGATCCAGACATGATGGAGCTGGAAGGCTTTGAGTGAAAAAGGGGGGCTTTTGGGGAGTTGGCAATGTTTCTACGAAGCAACGACATCTGGACATGGGGGGTTGAGGATGAGCAAATATTGGAATGTAATCTGCAGAATCATAGCAACCCGCAATCTAAGAACGGTCCTTTTTTCAGGAGGAAGCGACATTAAACAGTCTATGTAAATTACTCGCCTGTCAAGCAAATGTTCAGTCCGCCGTTGCAATCTATCATTCGCATCATATAAAGCATAGGACTAGACCAGTCGGTCAGTTTCCATTGCCAGTCATTACATCTCCCGTGAATAAGAAACCATCGGCCAGGAACAAACTCCCCCAAGAACCGTACCTCACATCCCAACTCGGGTAGAAAACAGAAAGTGTAAAAGACGGGCAAGGGGGGTATTGAAGAACATAGCAAGCAGTCATTTGGGCGCCAAAACTCCCGCATATCTAACCGGCAGCGGGAATGCGCCTCGACGCCTTGACAGCCCTCATCGCAGGTAGCGTGTTCGCCCGCCCGGGTCGCCTGCCAATCTCATAGCACAGCATCCGGATGAAGTCGGTGTTGCTCCAGTAGCTGCTGTGGGCGCTCAGCATGTTGAGGTACTGGATCTCCAACGGCCCACCGCCGGACCGGAGGAACCAGTCGATCTGGCCGTTGTCGTTGAGCAAGAAGGCCTTCTTCTCGGCAATCTCCTCCCTCGTGAAGTCGTGCACCTCAAGCTCCAGCTGAGAGGGGAGGCGAACAGTGGGCGGGCGGCCCTCGCTGTCGGCCGTCGTCAATGAGCTGGGATTGTTGGTGGTGCCCATGACAGTACGCATGGCATCGCCAAAGGACTTGAAAAAAGAAGTCGAAGCGGTGGGAACGTAGGCAGTCTTCAGGCTGCCCGCATACACGGGATCGACCGCGCCATTGAGGAAGTAGGCGATCGGATCTTCCCTGGCAAGGATGTTGTAGATGTTATCAACGGCCAGACACCCAAACATGCCCTGCTCACCACCGACATTCTCAGCCATGGTCTCGCTCACATCCACGCCGGGTTTGGCGCGTCCGCGGCGGGGCATAAGAGCCCCCCGTTCGAGCAGCAAGAAGAAGCCGGTAGGGCTTCCCATCAGGAAGAGGTTCCTCGTATCGAACTCGAAGAAGTTGGTCTCGGGCTCCGGCCGGGACAGGTCCAGCGGCGGCGCAATCGTTGGCTGCCGCGACAAGACTTCAACCGCCATGACGCTGCCGAGAGAGTGCGCGACCAGGTGGACACGTCCGTTCTCGGCAAAGCCGGGGTTGTTCCTACACCAAAGGCGGTAGACCCGGTTGGCCTCTGCGACCAGGGCCGCGATCATCTTTCCCTTGTGGTGAGACATGTAAAAGGGGATGTCGAACATGACGTCGGAGATCATGCTCCTGATGGCGGGGATCGTGTTGGGCTCAATGTCCTTGAGGCTGAAACGCTGGGCGGCACTCGACTTGTTGCCCCCCATGCCAGTCTGAAGGGCTCCGTCGTCTTCAAAGGACAGCCCGAGTCTCCAGTTGAGCGGCAGAACCATGAGCCTACTCTGGCTGTTGTGCAAGACCTCTTGCACCGCGGGACTCTGGAACTCGCTGTCAACGAGTCGCCGGAAGCCGTTGACGGCGTGTGTAAAGTGATAGCTCTCGACCCGCTCGGCAATCTTTTGGCCAATTCCGTGGGCCACCAGCACCAGATCCGTCACCCTGCTGCGATCTTTCTCCGCCTCGCAGGCAGGGCAAGTATCTGTTGCGCCGCCGTGAGACGTCGACTTGGTGGGCTGCGTCTTCTTCCTACGGTGCAGACGCTCCCAGGTCAGTCTGTCGAATCCCCGAACGACGGGGATGCCAACCGTCATGCCCTTCATAATTTTCTGAATGGGTCGTCTGTTGTAATAGGAAGATGGCTGGAGGCTCGGCTTCAACAGAAAGGCGTTTGTTCGATCTTTGTATATGACGCTGTAGCTGGAATAGGCGCGCTGGTGGTGGTTCTCGGAGGCCTCGTCGTCTGATTTGGGCGGCTCCATGTAGCCCTCTGTGGCAGCTTCGCCCTGGAAGCAATGGGATGCGCAGAATGGATGCGCAGAAATGGCGGGCTCGGTCGGCACAGGGGCATTTCGATATAACCCTTCGCCTTCTCTGGGCCACAATCTGTAGGAAACCTTTTCTTCTCCCGACGCCCCGACATCGATGGCGCACCGTATCTCATCGCGCCAAGTCTCGGTCCAGGGGCGCAGCTCCTGGTATCCGGTTTCGAGCTGGTTGGCTACAGCCGCCGAGACCGGCATCATGGTATCTCTGCGGGCAAGGTCAGAGCCTGGAAGAACGAGGGAGATGAATCACGAAAACATACTTGTAGAACCATGTTCCCCTCGTCACGACAGCAACGTCGTTGATGGGGGACCAGTACACGGGCTTCATCTGCAGCGTATGCAAGCAGACCTTGTGCAATCTTGCCAGTCCTACCACGACGTCCTGGTCCTCGTCCTCGAGATCCGGAGCGGTGGTTTCTACGGGAATCGGCTGCTCTACCGGAAACTCACTGTCCGTCTCAGTGACAACATCACTGAGCTGTGATGGGTCCAAGGGTGGCTCGTCGCTATGCTGTTGTTGTTGTTCTTCTTCTTCTTCTTGCTGCTGCTGTTTTGAGGGCGTAGTCTGCGGTGCATGGTCTGTACTCGGTACGCGCACGAATGGTTTGCCAGAAATGCCATGGTCGTCTGCAGCCACGAGTTCAACAGCCTTGCGCTGAGCAGAGGCGCCGTCGGATGAGTTGCCGTGCTCTCTCTTGCGGGCCAGCAGGGGGTGGCGTATGGAGACAGGCCGGCGGGAGCTTGGAACGCCTTGGAGCTCGTGGGACTGGTTCATGGCGGCCGTAACGTCCTTGACCACCTCGTCGACGTCGAACAGCCGGTTCGTCTTCCGCACCAACGCGCAGAACGCCGTGTCGAGTTCTGTCAAGGCGTCGGTAGCGAGGTCGGGGCAGCAGGCGGTGAGCAGGGTCTCTGGGATCGCCTCGGCCACCTCCGTCGTTGATTTTCGCGGCTGCTTCTTCTCGCTGTGAAGGCGCTTGTGTTTCGAGGCGAGCTTCCGGATGAGCAGGCCACGCTTCTCCAGATCGGACTTGACAGTGTCCGGCGCCGGCTCTCGGCCGCTTCTGATGTCGGCATGCTGGACCCGGTGGCTCTCCGACGAGAGGCCGAGCCAGGCCTGCTGCAGCATGTCGTTGTCATCGTGGGAGAAGGGGCGGAGCGGCGCCCTGGAGGGCTTCGAGTCGGCGCCGCCGGCGGGCGCGCTGCCGGACAGCGGGTCGTCGATGGGGTAGACGGCCGTGTAGAAGAACTGGGCGTTGACGGCGGGCACTCCGTCTTCCTTGTCCGCGTCCGGTCCCGCGTCCGGCGCCGGTCGAAGGCGACAGGCAGGGCCTAGCGAGTGCTCCATGGAGGCCGCAGACACGGAGGCATCTAGAGGGGTTGGGGATTCGATTCGATTTCGGACGCGGATCCAAGTGCTATGCAGACGTACGTACAGTAACGCATTACCAGAACAAGGGAAGACGGAAGCGGTCGGCACGCGCCTCGGGAGTCCTCGTCAGCAGTGCCATAGGGAGAGGCTGATGCGAGGGCATAACAATGGAAGGCTTCACAAGGAGTTGGAAAGGCGGGATTGGAATCCTAGCGCGACGAGAAAGCACATGGGCCAAAGGGCTGGCTGCTATGACGTGGCTGACTTGTCACAGTCAGTGTATGCAGGCGGGCAGGCAGGCAGCGGGTGTTATTTAGGTACCTACTTAGGTAGTGGCAGCGGCCCGGTGACTTCGAGTTGTGCTGCGTGAGGTGCTGCAGGATGATGTTATTGATGGCATCACGGCGGGAGATGAGGTTGTTGTGTGTTTATATCTGGCGAGATGAATTCACCAGGCATTCACCTAGAAACCTTAGGTATTGCAGCTAGTATGTACATTCAAGCTGCTCTCAGCAATTCTCACGAATCAGCTCCCCCGAGTTTCCATTCCCGAGGTACCAACCGGGTACATCCCCGCTTATGTCATTCCGATCGGCGCTAAGCCTTTCGGGATCTCGTCTAGTGGTCCAGGCGCTGCAACTGTCTTGTGACACCTGAACAGCTGCTGCATGATAAGCAGGGGCGCGCTCATTCACTACTAGTACTACTACCTGGTACCTAGCATTATCCGGGGCGCAGCTGCGGCTCCGTCTTCATCCATCTACCATCCTCATCCATTCATCCCATCCCATCCCCCGTCTGCTCTCCTTTTTGCCTCTTTCTCCTCTTCTCTCTCTCTCTCTCTTTTACTCATTTTCTCATCTGCAACAAATCATCATTTGACCACTCATCAACACTCTTGTCAAGCAAAAAGGAGAGAATCAATCCGCCTCCAGCCGCGTCGTCGCCCAAGATGGCGGTTTCCCGGGGCACCGTTCCCTTTCTCGTGGCCATGATGCTGCTGACGGGTGTCTGCAACACATTGGTCACCAAGTACCAGGTGCGTTCTGCAGGACCAGGAGGGACAGACTGATGGAGCAGTGCACTCTGCACAGCACGACCAAAACTGACAGTCAGTCGTGCAGGACAAGCAATGTGTTCGCAACTGCGAGGATGAGAATCCCGCCCGTCACATCTACTTCAACCAGCCCGTGCTGCAGACGGCGCAGATGTTTGTCGGCGAGATGGGCTGCTGGCTCGTCGTCGGCGTTGCCGCAGCGTATCGCCGCATTGTAGCCAGGCGATCGCCCGCACAGCGCGGCTACCAGGCCATCGACTCCAGCCGGGCAGACGACGAAGACGACGACGACAACACGCTCGACGACGGCCGGCCATCCGTCCTACGGGGCTACCGAGTCCTGCTGCTGGCCCTGCCTGCCATCTGCGACATCTGCGGCACCACCCTGATGAACATTGGCCTCCTCCTCGTCGCCGCCTCTATTTACCAAATGACCAGAGGCGCACTAGTTCTATTCGTGGGTCTGTTTAGCGTCGTCTTTTTGCGGAGGACGCTGCATCTGTTCCAGTGGATCTCCCTAGTTGGCGTGGTCCTTGGTGTGGCCGTTGTTGGACTCGCGGGTGCCATTTGGCCCGATGTCAAGGCCAACCTCGTCTCCAGAGGCCTGTCTGCTATCACGGACTCTCCAGACGGTCTCTCCGACGTTGCCAAGGCCGTCATTGGCGTCGTCTTGATTGCCGGGGCGCAGATATTTACCGCCACCCAGTTTGTCCTGGAGGAGTGGATGCTCGAAAACTCCCCCATTGACCCGATCCAGGTGGTCGGCTGGGAGGGCCTCTTTGGCTTCGTCGCCACGGTTGTGGTCATGATTATCCTGCACTTGGCCATTGGCCGGACAGAAGCTGGCCGATATGGCTATTTTGATGCTGCCGAGGGACTGCGTCAAATGTGGGATGAGAAGGCGCTGCTCGTCTCGAGCGTCATTATTATGATCAGCATTGGGTGAGTCGAAACATGCTCTTGGAACAGGATGTAGCTAACACTTTGCATAGCGGCTTCAACTTCTTCGGCCTCTCCGTTACCCGTACCGTCAGTGCCACCTCTCGCTCCACCATTGATACGTGCAGAACGCTCTTCATCTGGGTCGTCTCTCTCGGCCTCGGGTGGGAGTCGTTCAAGTGGCTGCAGATTGTTGGATTCGCCTTGTTGGTGTACTCCACCTTTTTGTTCAACGGCATCGTCCAGCCGCCCTTTGAGTTTCTGCGCGTCGAGGAAGAGACCGAGGAGCTTCTGCCCGAGGAGCCCATCGAGCACCTGTAGAGGTTATACAAGATTGTTTTCCCGGCGATTTTTGCTTGCACTGTGGCAACCAGATTGATAGTATATGCATAATTTCATGGGATTTCTGGCGTACCGGCAATGCCTGGCTGGATTGGAACACGGACTGGTTATCATTCGAAATGTACAATATGGCTTTGTTTATCGCAGTTGATTCATGTGGGAAGCAGGCAGTTTTGAATAGATGTGGTGTCTAATTCATGCTCTTGATTTCGTCGTCACTTCAGCCCAGTGACACTCTGCTGTCTGGACGTGAGGTGCGTGAGGTAGCTGAAGAACGCCAGTTGAAGTCAAATGAAGAGCAACCCATGGAAGACGCGGAAACCCCAGGAAGCAAAACAAACGAAACAAGAAGCCCTTGCCAGTAGAAAGTTGTGTATGCAACAGTAGGCCAAAACAATAATACCAACACACAAACCTCAAAAACACAACATGCCTGACAAACCTGAAAACCGTTGCCAACAAACTGACTGGAATAAAAAACAATGTATGCAAAAGAAACAGGTCCCAAGTCCAACAAGAAGAGGCTCTCCCAGATCAGGCTCAAGCGACGTTGCACAGCAGCTCGGCCTCGAGGATAAACTTGCCCTCCTTGTACTTCTCCGACGCCTCAAAGGCCTTGTCGTACTTCCAGCCGACCGTCTCCTTGCACTGGTGGCACGTGATGTCGCGGACGATGTGGCGGCCGGTGGTCATGTTGCGCTCATTGGGGTCGCCGGTGTCGATGTTGACGACGCGGTGGAAGAGGTAGGCCTTGCCGTGCTGGCCGCGGAAGTTCTGTCTTTGTTGTTGGTTTGTTCATCCTGGAGATGACGAAAAAGTAAAGGGGGATACTGATACGCACCCTGGAGATAATGTCCTCGTGGTTGGCAAGATGCGCCTTGCACGTCTTGCACCCGTAGATCTTGTTGCTGGTGAGATATGTGTTGTACGCCAGGCCCATCGCTGCGGATTTTCCCAGTGGTGATGATGCACCTCTCTCTCTTCCCTTTCCTTACTTCTCTTTCTTCCTTCTTTTTCCTTTTTCTCTTTTTCACAGTAGGTCGTTGTTCAAGCTCCGCCGACTGTTCCGTTCAAGTGATGACGCTTTTTCGCTTGTTTTTTGGCGGGCACGTCGTCGGGGCAATCGGAATGTCACAGGTTACGTCGTTGGTCGGGACCTTTTTTTGCGGCTGTAAATCACCAAGGCAGGGGAAGACGGCGGGGGTTGGTTTGGTTGCTTTTAGAATAGGTCGCTACCTAGAAGTAGTGTAGAGACAAGAGAGACGAGTGGGTGCCTTTTGAGAGAGGGGAGGAGAAGCTGCTGCCTGATGGGAAGAAGGTTGACAAATTGCTTGCGAGCGAAGTCGTTGGTTTTAAAGTGAGAGAAGTAATAAACAAGAGGTAAGTGAGTGAGAGCGTGGAGTGAGTGAGTGAGTGAGTTGAGTGAAGCGACGGGGGTCTGGGAATGCAGTCACCGGATCAAGTAGAGCAAGGACGAGAGAGCGGCCGAGAATTTCCCGGGCGATGATGCTGGCGGTGCTTATCTGGCGATATATGTGTACCTATGTATTTGGGTGCTGCGCAGTATCTTGAGGTAATTGCAGGTGATGAAATGCTGTTGCAAGGGCAAATAAGGTATATAAGAAGTTGTAAGTTGGGTCATCTCGTTGCCCCGAGAGCAAATGTCACTGCCTATTCATCTATTCATCCATTGCGTAATCGTGCTCGCCTCCTTAGCCTTGGCCGTTTTGGTGCTGTGGCTGGGACTGGCACATGCTTTGCGATTGTTGCTGCTTGCAACCACACGAGATGGCACATGTTCTGCTGTACAAGGATAGCCGATAAGACACTGCATAAGGTAAGGTAAGTAGGTAGACATGTTAACTCTGGCCTAAAGATGGTACAAGTTCTGCTGAATTCTGAACCAGACAAGGTAGGGTAAATATGCTGAAACCCATTCTCCCGTCAGCCATCTTCGGTATCACGATATATGAATAGTAAAGTAAATAGGTACACCTCATATCACACAGCTCATAATGACCACCCGTCACCACCATCATGAATAGCCCTTTGCCAGAGACCAGAAGCTCTCCATCTTGGCCCGCGCCAGCACCTCCCGCGCCTCTGCGTCCGTCTCGCAAATCTTGCTGCCCCATTTCTTAAACGCCCTCGCCTTCTCCTCGCCCTCAAATATCAGCTTGCACTCGTTCGTCGACAAGTCCTTGAGCTCCCCGTTGGCGCCCTCGGACGATAACCAGTCTCGCCCACCCGCGCTGTTCTTCTCCGGGTCCCTCGCTTGCGTGTTTTCCGTCCAGTTGATGCGCTGCAGCATCAGCTTCTTGTACTTCTTGATGCTCCACTGGCCGCCCTCCACAATCACCAGGCTGAACTTGGGGTGCATGATGCATGTCCCGGAGAGCGCCAGCTGGTCGGCGTTGCGCCAAATCTTGTACCGGTGCTGGCCGTTGGCAAGGCTCGTAATCTTGAAGACGAGAACGTGGATGCCCTTGTCGGCATCCTTCTGCTGGTTTGTGGCAACCTTCTCGTGCTTCTGCTCCTTTGTCAGCTTTCGCGCCTCGTTGGCTTCGATGTGGTGCTCGTATCGCTCGGCAATCTCGCGGTTGACTCGCGCCTCGACGGCGGTAGGGTCTTTGACGGCAGCTGTGGCACGGACAAGTTAGCATCATGGTCAGATTCGTAGGGGGATACTTTTGCAACATACCATCGCCCAGCACTCGCATGAGGTTCCCCTTCTTCACCTTGGGCGGCGGCGCGGGCACCAACCCAAGTCGTATCTTTGCTTGCATCTCCTTGAGCTCTGCCATTCTCCGTTGGCGGCGGATCTTTGCCTGCTCCTTCGACGTCAGGTACATTGGCTTTGTCGGCACTGGACGTCGTTCCTGGGGGGGCTCGAGCGCAACCGGGTGCTGGATGTATTCGGTCACGATGCTGTCGGGGGTCGTAATCTTGAGCTTGGAGGGGTCGTCGATGTCGTCGTATGATGATCCGTCCACCAGACCTTCATCCCACCACTCCAGGGCGGGAGGGGCTTCAACCACAAAGTTCTTCTCCACGTCCAGATCCTCGTCAATGCCTGCCTTGCGGGTTTGCTCCGCAATGCGCCGTTTCATGGCCTCGAGGGCCGCCTGACGACGCAAGGCATTGCCCTGCTGTATGTATTTTCCCTTCTGGTTGAAGGCCAGCTGTCGGGGTATCCGCTGCCGCCCAGTCGGCTCTTGGGCGGCGGCTTTCTCGTCAAAGTAAGGGTTCGGCCCATCTCTCAGCTGCTTTCCGTGCGTGTCCTGTGCGGTGCCCCTGTCGAATCCGTTCACGCGCGCCGGAGAGCCTCGCGACGAGCGGGACTGGCCGTTGGTCGAGTCCGATTTGCTGCCAGCCGGCTTCCAGGAGCCCAGGTCCTCCAGGGCGGGATGCAGTCCGACATTCAGCCCTCCCTTTGCCTTGCTCGTGCCGATGGCGGCGGCCACGCGAGCCTTGAGAGCAGCCATTCGGTCCGCGGCCGAGTCGGGCTTCTGTACCCGCGACGACCCATCGTGGTGAGGGCCGAGGCCTCCCGGCGACTGCTGCTGTTGGCTCATGACGCCGCGGTAGCTGCTTCGATCCGTGGCAGGACTACCTGGGGTATGCGTGCATGGGGCGACAGTAACTGTGCAGGAGACGGGGCCGTTGTTGGGCCTCTCTTTCGAGCTTCTTCGTGTCGCGCTTCGGTGACGTGGGTGCTGCAAGAGTGAGGTCTTCTGCTGCTGCTGCTGCTGCTTCTTCTTCTTCTTCAACACGTCGAGGGCTGGCGTGATGGTGCGTAATGATGATGATGCTCAGACTGTCTTCAGATCCGGCTCAGATTTCGCAGCCTCGCGGGGGATGTTGATTGGATGCAGTAGAGAAAGAGCAAAGAGAGCAAGAGCCTCCGCAAGAACCCGATGCGGCTTTCAAACAAACGCGACAGAGGAGCACAACAGACAAGATCAAATCCAATCTTTAACTCTCTTCTCTTGTCGTCTGCATCTGATTATCAGTAATATCAGCCGATTCCCATCTCGATAACAAGGTCCAGTGGGGACGCTTCCGTCAAGGCCAATGCCGCCCACCAGCAAGCCAAAAATTCTGCCATGGCCCACCGCCAAAAAATTCTAGTGGCGCCTGCAGCTCTCGCCAATGCCCGTCGGTTTGCTGCAAAACACTGGCATGGCCGCTCGACGACGAGGCTCGCCAGGATCGATCAATTGCCCGCCCCCGATCCCGAATTCGCCATGAACATCGCGCAGCCCGTCGCCTCCGAGGTGGAGAGCGTCGAGTTCACCTTCCTCTCGGCCAAGGAGATCCAGGCCATCTCCGTCAAGCGCATCGAGAACGAGAGCACCTTTGACAACCTGCTCAACCCGGTGCCGGGCGGTCTGTACGATCCGGCTCTGGGATCATGGGGCGATGCACCGTAAGTATTGTATTGTATTGCCTTGGCCGGCTTTGGCTCTGGCTCTGGCTCTGGCTTTGGCTTGGGACACCGGTGGCATGGCTTCTAACCGTCTGCTAGATGCGCTACCTGCAACCTGAACCAGAACAACTGCCCGGGACATCCAGGCCACATCCAGCTGCCGGTCCCCGTATACCACCCAGTGTTCCTTGACCAGGCCTACCGATTACTCCGAGCGACATGTGTTTACTGCAAGGGCTTCCGTCTACCTCCCAAGGACCTACACAAATACACCTGCCAGCTGCGCCTCCTGCACCATGGCCTGATACACGAAGCGCACATGGTGGCTACCATTGGCGAGAACGATCTGGCCGTGGAGATACGAGAGGCCATTGGTGAAGGAGACAGCGAGGCCGAGGAGGAAAACTCCGGCTCCGATGGTGTGACTCGACAGCGTGAAAAGTACGTCCGCCAATGCCTCCAGGGCATCAAGATGAAGAGGGGCGAGGCCAAGAAGGGCAAGCATGAGGGCGCCACCGAGATGCGCCGCGAAATCATCAAGGAGTTCCTCGCCGAGATCATCAAGAAGCGAGAGTGCTCGAGCTGTGGAGGCATTTCCCCGACCTATCGAAAGGATCGATTTGTCAAGGTCTTCGAAAAGGCCCTCTCGGCAAAGGAAAAGGCCAAGATGGCGCAGAAGGCTCTCAAGTTCGGCGACGCCATGACACGAGTACACCACCATCGCAGGGCGACAACAAAGAAGCCCAACGGGCACGCCGTCCAGACGAATGGCTCCGGGGAGGATGTCGAGATGGGAGACGCAGACGCAGACGCAGACCACTACGATGACGACGACGATGTTCCGGAAGAGGGCGCCCAGAGATACATCAGCTCCATGGAAGTGCGCGCACGGCTCGAGGAACTGTTCAAGAAGGAGCAGGATCTTCTCTCGCTCGTATACAATGCCAAGCCCCCGACCCAGAGCTCGCAGAAAGTCACTCCCGACATGTTCTTCATCACAGTCGTCCTGGTGCCGCCGAACCGGTTCCGACCAGAAGCCCGGACGGGAGACTCGCAAATCTCCGAAGCCCAGCAAAACGCCCTCTACAAGAACATCCTGGGCTGCTGCTCAAAGATTGCTCGTGTCTACAAGGGCCTGGAGGACAAGACCTCCGACATGGCGAGCATGCATCAGGCGTGGACGGAACTCCAGGACGCCGTCAACTCGCTGATCGACAAGAACAAGAACCCCGTTCAGGGCGCCGCCGCTGCGCGAACTGAAGACGGAATCAAGCAGCTGCTTGAGAAGAAGGAGGGTCTTTTCCGTAAGAACATGATGGGAAAGCGTGTCAACTACGCCGCGCGAAGTGTTATTTCCCCCGATCCCAACATCGAGACCAACGAGATCGGTGTTCCTCCGGTGTTTGCAAAGAAGTTGACGTATCCCGAGCCCGTTACTAGTCATAACTTCAAGGATATGCAGCAGGCGGTGATTAACGGTGTGGACAAGTGGCCGGGGGCCTTTGCCATTGAGAACGAAAACGGCCAGATTGTCAACCTGCGCAACAAGTCTGTGGACGACCGCATCTCTCTGGCGAACCAGCTGCTGGCGCCGACCAACAGCAACTCGGCTCGCACGCGGAACAAGAAGGTGCACCGGCATCTCACCAACGGCGACGTCGTGCTGATGAACCGCCAGCCCACGCTGCACAAGCCGTCCATCATGGGCCACCGAGTCCGCGTCCTGCCCGGCGAGAAGACGATCCGCATGCACTACGCCAACTGCAACACGTACAATGCCGACTTTGACGGCGACGAGATGAACATGCACTTCCCGCAGAACGAGGTCGCCCGTGTCGAGGCCCTGCAGATCGCCGACACCGACCACCAGTACCTGTCGGGCACGGCGGGAAAGCCGCTGCGAGGTCTGATTCAGGATCACATCTCCGTGTCCGTGGCGCTCTGCAGCCGAGACACCTTCTTCAACCGCAGCGACTTCCAGCAGCTCATCTACAGCGCCCTTCGTCCCGAGAGCGGCCACATCCTCGGGGAGCGGATCCAGCTGCCGCCGCCGGCCATCATCAAGCCGGCGCCCCGGTGGACGGGAAAGCAGGTCATCAGCACAATCCTGGCCAACATGAGGCCGCCCAACTGCGGAGGGCTGACCATGTGCGAAAACGCCCAGCTCAAGGCCGAGCAATGGGGCCCCGGGTCGGAGGAGGGCGTCGTGCTGATACAGGATGGCGAGTTCATAACGGGAATCCTCGACAAGTCACAGATCGGACCCAGCTCAAGCGGTATGATACACGCCGTGCACGAGATCTACGGGCCCGCCATCGCCGGCAAGCTGCTCAGTGCCCTGGGTCGGCTGCTCACAAGATACCTCGGCATGCGAGCCTTTTCCTGTGGAATGGACGACCTGCGGCTGACGGCAGAGGGAGAGGCGGCGCGACGGCGAGAACTGCTCGCAGCCGACAAGCTGGGACTCAAGATCGCGTCGAGCTACGTCTCGCTGGAAAACCAAGAGGATTCCCAGAACCCGCTCCTGCTGGAGCGCCTCGAAGAGGTCATGCGTGACGACAGCAAGCAGGAGGGTCTCGATCTGCTGATGAACCAGGGCTCAAAGGACATCACGGACGCGGTACAAAAGGCCCTGATCCCCAACGGCCTCGAGAAGAACTTTCCCAAGAACCAGATGCAGGTCATGACCACCTCCGGTGCCAAGGGATCTCGTGTCAACGCGTCTCTCATCTCCTGTAACCTGGGACAGCAGGTTCTGGAGGGTAGGCGTGTGCCGGTGATGGTGAGCGGAAAGACGCTGCCCAGCTTCAAACCGTTCGATACCAACATTCGGGCGGGCGGCTACATTGTGAACCGATTCTTGACGGGAATTCGGCCACAGGAGTACTACTTCCATCACATGGCCGGACGTGAGGGTCTGATTGATACAGCCGTCAAGACCTCCCGCTCAGGCTATCTACAGCGCTGCATCATCAAGGGAATGGAGGGCCTTACGGTCAACTACGACACTTCCGTGAGGGATGCGGACGGCTCGCTGATTCAGTTCCTGTACGGCGAGGACGGACTGGACGTGACGAAGCAAAACTACCTAAAGGACTTCCGCTTCATCCTGCAGAACGTCACGTCGGAGGCGGCGCAGCTCAAGTACGACCCCAAGGTCGGCGAGCGCCTGGGCGCCAACCGACAGGCGTTCCAGAAGTACATGAAGAGCGCCGTCCGACACGCCAAGGCCGGCGACCGGAAAGGAAAGGATCCCCTGACGGCCAGCTTCGACCCGGCCACCAACGCGTTTGCCACCTCGGAGACGTTCTACGAGGCCATGACGGACTACATCAGGGAGAACCCCGACGGGCTTGTGCGGGAAAAGAACAGCCAGGACAAGGCGCCTCTGCAGAAGGTGACGCTGAACAAGAAGAACGCGGAGATGCTCTTCGCCATGAAGTATCTCCGGTCGCTGGTCGAGCCGGGAGAGGCCGTCGGCATCGTGGCCGGCCAGTCCATCGGCGAGCCGTCGACGCAGATGACGCTCAACACCTTCCACTTGGCTGGTCACTCGGCGAAGAACGTGACGCTGGGTATTCCCCGTCTGCGAGAAATCTTGATGACGGCCAGTAAGACGATTTCCACGCCCGCAATGACGCTGTATCCCATCCCGGAGCTGTCGGAGCACGATACCGAAATCTTTGCCAAGTCCATCAGCGTGCTGCGCCTGAGCCAGGTGCTGGACGGCATCGTGGTGGAGGAGATGGTCGGCAAGGGCAAGCTGCGTGGCCTCGCCAAGATCTACAAGATCAAGCTCAAGTTCTTCCCCGGCTCCGAGTACTCCAGCACCTATGCGGTCACCGTCTCGGACATCATGACGACGGTGGAGAAGAAGCTACTGCGGAACATCCTGGCCATTCTGAAGAGAGAGGTCAAGAAGCGCCAGAGCCAGTCGACGACGGCAACTCCCGAGGTTGGCGTCAAGGCGGGCGTTGTCGAGACGGCTAGGCCGGAGGGAGCGGCAGAGGGCGGCCGAGACGACGACGACGATGCCGACGAGGATGACGACGACGACGCCACCGGCGCCAAGAACCGAGCAAACCGGAGCGAGGTTGTTTCCTACGGGCCCAACGACGACGATGACGATGCTATCCAAAAGGACCTGTCCAAGGGGGCAGACTACGATGTATCAGACGACGACGACAACGAAGAGGGTGCACCATCATCATCATCATCATCATCACGACGAAAGCAGGAGGAAGAAGACGATGATGAGGATAACGAAGACGACGACGACGACAACAACAAGGCCCCTCAGTCATGGTCAGCCAAGCTGCGGACGGAGCGGGTGCTCAACACGTACGCGGAGGTGACGGACTTCCAGTGCGACGACCGGGGCGGCGAGTGGTGCAACGTGACGCTCGAGTTCGACGTCAACATCCCCAAGGTGCTGATGCTCAACATTGTCGAGGACGCGGTGCGGCAGACGGTGGTGCAGCAGGTGGCGGGCGTGGAGTCGTGCCTGGTGGCGCAGGAGAAGGGCAGGACGGTCATCAACACGACGGGCGTCAACCTGCGCGCGATGCAGCGCTACAGCGACTTCATCGACCCGCACCGGATCCAGACCAACGACATCGCGGCCGTGCTCGAGGTCTACGGCGTCGAGGCCTGCCGCGGCAACATCGTCCAGGAGCTGTCGGGCGTCTTTGGCGGCCACGGCATCAAGGTCGACCAGCGCCACCTCAACCTCATCGCCGACCACATGACGCGCAACGGCGACTTCACGGCCTTTAGCCGCATGGGCCTGCGCGGCAACGTCAGCCCCTTTACCAAGATGAGCTTCGAGACGACGCTCGGCTTCCTCAAGGACGCCCTCATGGACGGCGACTGGGACGACCTGACGACGCCCAGCAGCAGGCTCGTCATGGGCAAGCTAGGCAGGGTCGGCACCGGCGGCTTTGACGTCTTGACGCAGCTGCCGACGTATTACGTGAATGCGTTTGCACATGGAAATGTTGAAACTTGTATTTAATTCATTTGAGAGAATGTAGACTAGGCCTAGGATCTTTTAAAAAAAAGCAATGGTACTCTGTTAGAGATGTTATTTTCAATTTCACACCTTGATGCCCAACGACTCATGTTGTGGGATAGATGGATTCTGGGGGCGGCCATGAGGAACGAGTCAAGGTCGTAAGGATGGCCAAACTGCCCAGTCAGGGCGCCTATTGGACTGCCATTGAATTACAGTATAAGAACTTTCTTGAAAATACTTATAACGCGTCAGAATCATCAGAAATGTCTCTCGACACACTCACGACCAAAGAGACGCGTGCGCTAGTGCTCGCGATGGAGTCACGACACAGCACTCAACACTCGAAACATTCGTGGGAATGAACGCCTTTTTGGCGGCTGCTGCCTAATCTCGGCAAAGGCAATGACGCGATTCTCCAGTCACTGGCGCGAGATATTACAGAGTCGCGGCGACAAGGACATCACAGAGGCAAGATGGACGCGATGGTTGTAGTTGGTGGTGATGAGGCCGTGAGCCTCGTTTTGCATTCATGCAGTGCCATTATTCCCTGGCGCTGCACTGGTAATATACATTCCAAACCATAATGGGGAATAGTAAGGCAGTAAAACAGAAAACATCTCATTGGTGTGAACGCCTTGATTATCCCTTTGTGACCCCAGAAACACTCATTTGGTGAAAAAGCAAAAAGTCATGACCCTCAACGTCCCTTTGTGTATCCCTCCCAGAGTTGATAAAAGTCATCGCTGGCTTGCTTAGTTGCGCTCACCGCGGAGGCGGCGGGCGAGCTGGATGTCCTTGGACTGGATGGTGACACGCTTGGCGTGGATGGCGCACAGGTTGGTGTCCTCGAAGAGGGAGACGAGGTAGGACTCGACCGACTCCTGGAGGGCGCCGATGGCGGAGGACTGGAAGCGGAGGTCGCTCTTGAAGTCTTGAGCGATTTCACGGACCTGTGGCGATGCTTGTTAGCGGCGATGTTTGGATTGATGATGACGGTGATGATGGTGACAGGTGCTTACCAGACGCTGGAAGGGGAGCTTGCGGATCAGAAGCTCAGTCGACTTCTGGTATCGTCGAATCTCACGGAGAGCGACGGTACCGGGCTTGTAACGGTGAGGCTTCTTGACACCTCCGGTGGAGGGAGCGCTCTTGCGGGCGGCCTTGGAGGCGAGCTGCTTGCGGGGAGCCTTGCCACCAGTGGACTTACGGGCGGTCTGCTTGGTGCGGGCCATTGTGATGGTTTGATGTGGTTGTTTGTTTGGAGTTTGTATTGATGATGAAACTCGGTGTGGGGGAAGAAGAGGAGATGGGCGATGCAGAAAGGAGAAATTCCGGACTGCGGGCGGGGGGGCAGGAGCTTTAATACTTGAGCCTAGCGCCAGGCTGCGGTGGCGGCTGATCTGGGATTGCGCGGTGGACCGTGCGCTGGTCTCTCCTGCGCGTTTGGGAAAAATAATACTGATAAGTGGCAGAAAAAATGAGTGCGGGCGGCGGGTAGAAGGAGCAGTGCAGTGAGAGAAAAAAAAAATAGGGCGCTTTAGCGCTTGATTTCTGGTCTCGCTTTTTCTGGCGTGGCCCCACCAGCCATCGTTCCTTCTTTCCTTCCTTTGCTTCCCCTTGTGTGGAACGCTGGGAGGGACCCACTCTGTGATGCAGGCGCAGGAAAATGAGGAAAACGGGCCAGATGCATTTTTGTGATTGGCTGACGGGCGGTATGCTGATTTTACGATCGCGGTTTAGGCTCGATTTGCGAGTGTGGTTTGAGGTACGTACATGCAGCCGGTGCTCTGTGCCTGAGCCTGAGCCAGAGAGCCGAGTGGAAGCATCTGGGCTTACCCTGGATGCACGATGCGAGATCCGTATTGCAAAGGCGTTTTGGCATGAGGTGGTAGTATTTGCGGAGATGTGGGTGTTCTTCTGTAAGCTGGACATTGCGATGCATGTACAATTGGATTTCTGTGTCCTTGTAGTTGCGGTGTTGTGTGAGTTGTTGATGATGGGGTCATGCTCGTCTTGTGTATGCTTTACATGGAATTGAAGCGAATATTCGAAAATCCAACACACGACATGCAACACGCCACATACAGATGAAAATACCATGTCAGTTACGAAAGCCATGCACCACAGTAGAATATCGAGCAAGCAATGGTCTGGAAATTATCATAAGCACGATTGACTACAAAGGAGACAGTATATGTGGTTGTGGACAAGAAGCAATAGAGCAATACCAACATCGTGATGTCCTTGCTGTTCTACTTCAGGATGTTCAGCACCAATACGTCTCATGACTAGAGATTCCAGTTACAGAATAAACGCAATACTAGTAGTAGTAGTACTACTAGTAGTAACGAGAGTTCAGCACATTGGAAGCATCCCGAATAGAAGCCAAGCCACAGCCAGCTTCAACAGACAGCAACAGTCACTGACATCATCAACCAAAGCCTCCCAGCTCAACCTCTCACAAGCTGCAAGCTCTCTCTCATATCCATGTGCTCACGAATGCACCAGACAAAACAAGTCTAGACCGTCCGAAAAAACAATAAAATCAAACGCCGTGATTGGGACGTGTCGACCTTGTTTACTCCTTCCCTCCTTTCATGCCTCGTGCCCCCCCACCCGCAACCGCCAACCCGCGCCAACGGTACGTACCCCCAGCCGCGTCTTGTGTCTGATTTTTCCACTTACTCTCCCTTTGTTCCACAGTGAATCACTGCACCAAAAAAAGAGCAAAAAAGAAAAAAAGGAAACCAATCAGCCCCACACCCCATTTTTCGGGCGCGTTTCCCTTTTTTCTTTTCGCCCTCTATCCGGATCCGATCAGTGATCTGGGCCGCTGCTACTTAAGCTGGCGTGTTGCCACTCCTGGAACCTTCTTCTCCCCTCTTTTATGTGCGACTCGTCTCCGTTTATCAACATCTCTATCTGCATCGGCCGCACATCTCGTTGACTCCTTTCCCAACATCTTCAAACCAACCCACATCAATCATCATGACTGGACGTAAGTGACATCTGTCCTCAGCCCTATCATCTGCATCTGCATCTACATCTCATCCATCGCCATCACCATCATCCACTCTGGCGACGCGCTGCTGCATCCTCGATGTCGCTTGTCGGCTCAGCTCGGCTCGGCTCAGCTCAGCCTCAGCCTTGACGCGTCTACCAGCTTTCCATCACCACCATGAACACCCATTACTACTCAAGCTTCAACAACAGTTGACTGACATCTCACAGGCGGCAAGGGCGGCAAGGGCCTCGGCAAGGGCGGTGCCAAGCGTCACCGCAAGATTCTTCGTGACAACATCCAGGGCATTACCAAGCCCGCCATCCGACGTCTCGCTCGTCGTGGTGGTGTCAAGCGTATCTCTGCCAGTAAGCCTCACACAGCAGCAACATCCCATACATTATAGTGATCCAAGACTCTAACAACGCCTTCCTACAGTGATCTACGAGGAGACCCGCGGTGTCCTCAAGTCCTTCCTCGAGGGTGTCATCCGTGACGCCGTCACATACACCGAGCACGCCAAGCGCAAGACCGTCACATCACTAGACGTTGTCTACGCCCTGAAACGACAGGGCCGCACCCTGTACGGTTTCGGTGGCTAAGCGCTGTGCCACTGCGTCGCTTCGATATAATGTCTTGTTCGCGTGTTTGTTACGATTGGGCTTTCTTCAACTATGGGCGCGGGTCATTGCTTTTTGAGTGTTTTTAGTACTGTACAACGTCTACGTACCGGGAAATGGGTGACCTCCGAGAGGGGGTAATTGAGACTTATTCAGTGGTGGCCTTGAAATACAGCATCACATTATACCAGTACCTCTACCAAAGAAAGATGCCCACTTGTGATTCGCGTAGACTCCCAAATGCCTTGAACATGTATGACTCACCGCCAGCCGCGGCTTTGGCCAGAGGGGGAGGCGAAGAGTTGTGTTGTTCCCGTGACGCGTGACGCGTCGATGTTTGGATGCGAGCTGCCAAGCCGAATACGGAGCTTGTTGTGCGAGCAGGCAGACGAGACTCGTGTGCAAGTACGAAGCACCTGTAGATGATTCAAGAGCCATGACTCGCTGTCTGGTCACGGCATCACTGCCTAGATACGATTGTCTTTTGGATGCCTCATGAATGCAATCCACGAATGATGAAACCACTTGCACCCGCGTGGCGAATATGGTGGCCAAATGTGGAAGCGCAATATGGGTGCAATATAGCAATATACGATGCCATATTGGACAGCGCTTCTACAACGTCCTGATGCCGTATCTAACCTCTGGTCTTTCCCGTATAATGGTTAGACTATAGATCCAATACGATGCGGTAATGGGCAACGCATCCAAGGCCTGATATACGCGCCCTACATAGAAGCCCAATACAAAAAGTCCAATATATGATGCCATCATGGAGAGCGCCCTCCAACACATGACTCACAAATCTCTGCCTTCTCTACCCAACTACCCATCAGAGTCCCCCCCTTGGAGTAACCACAGTAGAGAATCATGGCAGTTCCATTGGGCTCGCATCGGCCGTCGAAATGAACCATGTCAACGAATCGCAAGAGGTGGAAAAGTTGGTTCAAAACCCGTGTCATGTGGTTGGTCGCTTATGCGCTTCCACTGGGGCCCCCCAAGTAAGGCTCTCAAGGCTGCTTTTTTTCACCACGAGCCAGATGATCCCAGCAATCACCAGGGAGAAAGGGCTTTCAGCCGATGATAGGCGATTGGGTTCTGATGGCTGCCAGGCCTGACATGACTGATTAGACATCCAAGTAGAGAAGCAACAGCGCGCATGGAGGGAGAAAAAAAAAGAAAAAAGAACTGTTGTCCAATGGAGGTACAGGTCCGGGGTGGTGGTGAACTTTGGAGAGGAGAACAACACTTTTCTCTCTATTACTAGCCCGACACCCCCGTCTCTGTGTGCCTCTCAGTTTGTTGTCTTTGGAGGGTCCTGGTGTGCGTATCCCTGCACAGCGGAAACCAGACATGAAATAGGTAAAAGGGTGTCAAAAGACGATGAAGTATAGAACTGGGCGATGGGCACACACACAGCTGGGCCGGGGTTGACTCTGTTCATTTTTTTTTCCCTTTTTTTCCTTTTCCCCGTCCGATTCCTTCAGGCTGCGTTGCGTTGATACAGGGGAGAAGGGAAAAAAAAAAGGGGAACGAGATGGGAAGCACAGACGCACATGCATATGCATGCAGCGCAGTGCAGCAGTGCAGAACTTGGTACATACAGTTGCCGGCAGAACGGAGCCCGAAGAAGCCCACCCCTGGCAGGCAAGCTGCAGCTTCTCAAAAATGCAACCGCTGCTGCGGCTTGTTTCCCAACTCCAACGGGCCTGCCGATGCAAGAGCGAAAAATTTCTTTTTGAAGTAGGAAAATTGAAAGCAAAGATTGGACGATACAGACAAACAGCCAAACAGACACTTTTATGCCATGTGATACATTCTTTGATACTTATTTAATATAGGTAAGGTACGAAGTCTCGAGGCTGTGTTGCTTGGCATCTCATGTACATACCGAATGGGAATTTGTCTTGGAATCCCGAAATAGATCCCTCTCCACGTGGCAAAGATCAAATGTACGTACACGATACATACGACAAGTAGTCGTAAGTCCATCCACGCAGCTTGGGAGTTTTGGTTTGGAAAATGGAAATTAAGGCCTAGACCGGATCTGCATCGCGGCGGGTAAAGACGATCCGAGCAGGTGGAGCGAATGTCCGGTCCTCCTTCCTGCCCCATGTGACAATTGAGTGTCGAGACCTGAGACGGGACGAGTCCAGGCTTCAAGAGGGAACAGATGGGGAAGGAGGGCCTCGGCTGCGACATCGGCATCAATCTGGGATTTCTTGCTCCGGGTTCTATTCCAAGAGAGTACTTCCCCTAGAGAAACAAAGCAAGGGGATGGTGAGCAGATGCACATACTAGATGCACCCGCACCTGCGCATGTCGGGCTGATCTGAGATTCCATTGCCAGCGGCCTCGGTGGCGGCCAAGGCAGCAGCAGCAGCAGGTAGGTGGTAGTAGTAGCAGTACTATGGGAGTAGTATTCATTCTGGGCTGATATGCGCTGCAAGCGATGCGAACCAAGTGCCGAGGCGCGGTGCGTCCAATCCGGCTAGCATGGTCCGGTGCGGCGGGCCGGTGTCGTCTGTTATATCGTATGTACTATTGCATTATATTGGTTATGGTTGCGTGTTAGATTTTGATATATTGTTCGCTATTGCAGTTGGCCCAGCAGTCCATCACGAGACCTGCTAGACATGGAGCGGACTGCAAAATAGTAGGCTTCCGAGTTCAGCTGGCCGTTCTATTAGTTGTAATCAATACCCAGCCAGCTCAGCTCTTCACTACCCAACGTGTACCTACCGAATCCCGAATACCCAACAGAATAGATACATTACCAATGCCCAAAAGGCCAGATGGATACATACAGGCAAAACTCAAAATACCCAATACAAGAGAAAAGATCATCGCCGGGCACGTCGCGGCGAACCAATCGAACTGCCGTTCCGCTGTGCGGCGAAAAAAATCCCCAGTCTGTCACTGGTGCTGCTATTCCCGACACCCGTTGCCGTGCCTTGCGTGCCCTTTACTGTAGTCGTAGCCCCGCAAGGCAAAATGAATAATGCACGCATGGAATTTCGCGGAGCAGAAGATCCCGACCATTGGAAAAAGGACAGACAACGAGCTTGGTGCGAACTGGGCCGAGCCCGAAAAGTCTCTGAAGGGAAAGAGATGGCGAGCGAGAGCGAGAAGTTGTGAGGGTATAGTCTTAGTATCAGACAAGGCGGGAGAGGCAAAGCCATTCGGGGCCCGCGGTTCCGGGGGAGCGACAAGGGAACCAAAAGCGCCCAGATTCCCGACCTGGGCCCGAGCTGGCCGGCTACGCAGATCACGAGGCTGTGAACGAGGGCTAGCCTCATCCCAGGGGTTTGGTTATGGTGTGGCTCTACTAAACCGAGATCTCTCCATGTTTTTTTTCTTTGCAGCAGTCAGCAGTGCAGTGGTTTGCGTAGGGCAGTCTAGGTCCCCAGTAGTCGTACGAATACACGTACGCGGTATGTATGTACATGGAACTAGCACCTTCATCTGCCGCCGGCGCATCTCAGCCGCGCATGGGTTCCCTTCATTCCACTTCAGTTCACTTCAGGCTTCCGTCAAGCCAAGCCAAGCCAAGTTCGAGATCCAGGTTCCACGTCCTGTCAAACAGGGGTGGGTGAGAGCACAGGCGCATCCGCAAACCTCGGACCAGGAGATTCTCCCTCTTCCTACTGTTGTTTCCTCTAATCCCCAGCCCGAATGTCCGCAAAGCTGCATGTCGATCAGGCCGAGAACGAGTTCTTGCTGCTTCGTCTCCCTCCATCTCAGCTTCGGTCTCGCTCTCTCAAATACACCCCCAAACCCCCTGTCAAATGCCCATTACATGTACGAGTACTAGTGCCGGCATGCAGGAAGGGCCTGGACAAGCGTTGGAGGGACCAAGAGCCAGATTGCGGGAGGTGTGGCTGAGTTTTGCGCATCCCGGCCGCTGATTGGCCCGTCGCCAGCCGGACGTCTCCGAGCCAGAAGCCAAGTCGGCCTGCCCGACTCAGCAAGTAGCAGCAGCAAAAAGAGTGTCTCGAATTCTGCAGGACAAGACAAACATCTTCTTTCCGTTGCTCGTGTGCCTGATATGCAGGAGACGTGAAAAATTTTCAAAGCTCTTCTCCTTTTTTGTTTTACCGAGTCTGCCTTTTCAGGTATGTTGCTGTAGTGGTAACGTAGTACTACATGCTCCGGTTTAGCAGCATTCAGAGTGTACAGTACCTTAAGAATGGAAGCGCTTGGGGCCGGGTGGACAAGGTACTTGGTACCTGGTGCGACGAGCCACACATGCATTTGTCACGCAACCAGACATGGCCAAACAACGACGCATCACCCGATTCCACACCAGTTGCATGGGATGAGCAAACAGGTGCCCGTCTTGCCATTTTCTAAGACTGTTTCTCTTTTCGATTAGACTTCTGGAGAGAAACCTGACAGATGATGAGAAAAGAATGCTAAATCATGATTTATTAGATACCGGGTTAGTAAGAAATGGAAGAATATTGGATTTTGTTCATGCAGACACGCCCCCGTTAGTAAGGCCGGTGCCGGTTCTGGCGGTTCTGGTCAGCGAACCTTGGCCGTGCACACTCAGCAAGGGATAAAGTATGGGGGAGTTGCTTTCAGCGAGAGGCGTCATGTGATCGATCGTTCCAGTCATGGTTTGATTTTTATTTAGAACATCGATATGAGTGTTGTTGCGGTACAAGCAAGGTGTGTCGGGAGTACTCCATACACGAAGTACGAGTACATCCCCGTATTATGCAGTTCGCTGAATGGGGAAAACGAAGCAACAAGCAAGAATCTGTGACTCGCGCTGCCTGTGGCTGACACCAATGAGAATTTGCAACGTCCTGCTGTAACAAGGATTCCATTCGATCGGGCCTTTACTGTAGTCTGTGAAAAGAGAGTCACCAACTTCAGGTTCCTAGATGCTACATACGAGTACTACAACATGCTCCCATGCGAGCCCCATATACGCCGGCCGATACGTCACATCCAGCTGTTGTTGCAAGTGAAAATTACTGCTTGTGGTTCCTACCTAAGGTAGTCCTGCTGAGCTTAGTCAACAGCTGACAGCGGCATCGAGGTACAGTAGTGCCTTGAAAAGATTTCAGCTCGCCGGAGAAAACGTCCCCGTGCCCTGTCACCGACAAGAAAAGGAATGTTTGTGAGAATATAGATGTCTCGTCAAACTCAAACAGAACAAGGCTGTGAATAGATGGCAGCGGAAAATTCTAGAACTCCGTCGTCCCCTGCTGTGTAAGTATGCATCCAACTCATCACTAGTATTAATAGTACTCGCACCAATGGGTAAGCAAAGTGTTGTATGTCGACGTGGCTTGCACCAGCCAGAACGCATATCCTCGGCAAATGTCCTCGTCAGTGACAGACTGGACAAGCCCCAAGGACGGGACAGGCTGAGAGGCACCGGAGAATCCTAACCTTGTACGGCAGAACCGCCACAAGGCACAAGCCACAGCACGTTCTTCTCCGCGGCTGTGCATCCCTGGGGGGTGCCTCAGGTGGCTTGTGCCGGACGACGGACCGGTCGACTTTGCCGAGCAGAGCCCGCGACGCCTTCAGTCACTCTGGTAGGGGGGGAAAAAAGCACACGATGCCTGTTCAATACGATACGATGCCAGGCGATACGATGCCATTCGATGCCATTCGATGCCACGCGGGTGCCAATGCAGCAGTGATTCCAGGACGAATTTTTCATTGGCCGACTCCCCTTATCGCCGTCCATTTGATTCTCTTGTTCATTTGATTTGCTCGTCTATCACTTTTCGCCTGCTTACCTTATGCCCCTACCTTACCTCACCTGCGACTGCGACTGCGACTACGACTACGACTAGTAGTAGTTGTACAGACAGACAGACAGCCTCTGAATGGATGACTGTCCGGCGGGATGACGAGGAGACGGACACACACAACACACACGCCGGTTCGCACTCACGCATCCAGACCTGCTCCGATTCTCCCAGCACCTTCGCGCTCAACTGCCTAGAATCTGCCCGAAGTGCGTGCGCTCCGCTGCGCAAGAGGAAATCACGCAAACGACCCTACGAGTACATCCACGACTGACATAGTAGACGTCGTCACTGCCATGAAGCGGCTCGTATGCATGACAAATGACTGACGAAGTTAGTCATACTCGCCCTGCAGCAGGTAGGCATGTACGTACTGCAGTTGTATCATGGATGACGGGCAGGTTCCTGGGCTTGCAAGCCTGCGGTCCGCCATTGCCCTATCAGGCGCCGCTGCTGCCAATTGATCAACCGAGACCAATTCATCACTCAACAACTGGGAACCTGTGCTGGGCTGGGTCGTAACCAACCCAACGCAGTTCCAAGAAATGCCAAATTCCTTAAACCTGAACGAGTACGAGAGAGTACGAGTAACCTCCCTCCCAGGTAGCCGCGGTACGTGTGTAATGTGTCATCCACCAGCCCCGGGGCCAGACTCCCAGGCATCCGGATTACCAAACCTGCTCAACGCTACCACGACCGGTACCTGCGGCCTACGTACATGTACCAGCACCCGTTCCTGCTGCTCCCTCCCACTAGCAGAGCAGCCGCGGCTCCCCGGATGGTCCTGTCGGCAGATTCTCGCAGGGCCTGGCCAAGTCTGCGAGAAGAGGGAGAGTCAAAGGGCAGGAGGGGTCTTGGGGGTGCACGGTTCTCCTGCTTCCAAGCCCGAATGATGGCCTCTTTTTTTCCTTTTTCCTCTATTTATTTTTTCAAAAGTGGGACCATCGCATCGGGCTTAATCACACCCCATTACCCCCGGTTCCGCACGCCCCCTCCACTCAGCACCGCCCACGCCCCTCCTTCACGGATGTCTGCGTCGCTCTTGACGAAACCGGCCGACCCGGCTTGGGCCCTGGGACAACTCACTTGATCGATATAAAAGAAAGTCGTTTCGCCACATCGCCGTTCAAAGATGGAAACTTGCAATACCCCATACAAACCTCTAACCTTCCTCAACCATGCTATCAGTGGACCAAAATCCTACACAATACCAACACTTTCAACAACAACAACAGCAACAGCAACAGCACGACCAACAACAACAACAGCATCAGCAGTATAACGACTTCAACAACGACATCGACGGCAATAACGACCAGAACAACCACGGCAATCTGCTTCTAGACGACTTCGCCTTTGGCCAGGCCGACAACGACTTTGACTTTTCGCCATCGTCCTTTTCGTCCTCGGAGCTCTCCTCAGCCAATCTCGAGTACCTCAACGCCGCAATCGCCTCTGCCTTCCCGCAAGACTCGATGCGGCCCGACTCCTCCTGGGACGCCGCCGCTCGTTTCTCGACTCCTTCAAAGTTCGGCCGTCTCCCCCATCAGCGCGAGTCCTCTCTGTCGTCCCTGGGTTCGACGGGGCCGGCGTCGCCCTTCAACTCGCACATCGCGAACCCTCAAATCGCCGTCACGGACGCCAACGGTGACGGCTTCATGGACATGCATCACGACATGTCTACCATGACCTCAGCCAGCCCCTACTACCACCACCTGGTCAAGACGATGCCGCCATACTCAAACTTCCACCATCTCGACAACGGCTCCATCAGCGACATGGCGTATCCCGTCTCCCTCCCGACGGGCAACCACCAGAAGCCGCGACAGGAGCGCAACCTCCTCCCCGCCCCCGAGTTCGCCAACGGCTTGACAAGATCCCACCCTGCCTCCGTGGCAAGCTCAATAGCTGGCGACTCGCCCGCCACGCCCATCACCGGCGAGATGGAGCTGACTGACAGGCGAAGGCAAGGTAGGCGACGACCTCTCAAGGACAGCAACAACAACAACAGCCATGGCGAACATCACGACTCACACTATTGGCTTGCAGGTCAAGGCAACGGCACCGTCCCCAAGCTCGACCGCACAATGACAGACGTCTACGGCGACGAGCTCTACAACCCAAACTTCACAATCACCTCGTCCCCCCAGCAGAGCCAGGTCACGACGGCGCCCAGCGACGTCTTCAACCAGCGCATCAGTGCCGCGAATAGCCAGCACCTCAGCACCATGCGCCATTCGCCCGCCTCGAGCATCTCTCGAGACATCTCTCCCTTCCGCCACGGGTCCCCACTTGCCCCTTCGCCACTGCACGACTGGGCTGCCTCCCAGGGCAGCATGGCTGTCAACTCCCAGCCGCGGATGGCCGCTCAGGACCACCGCAACGGCCAGCACGATGCCCACTTCTTCCAGCAGCAGATGGCCAAGACAACACAGCCCGGAACGCCCCAGACCATTTCGCCCAAGGATGCCGTGCTCGAGTTCAACGAGTCGGGCGAGGAGAACAACATGCCCCTCTTCTCTCAGACTCCCATCAACTTTGGCATGGACCACATGGGCAGGATAGTGTCCGAGGGAGGCGCAAACGGTTCCGCTGCAGGAGCAGGAGCTCCCAACTATGGCCAGGGCGATCACATGCACAACTTGCCACAGCACGCCCAGGTACAGGTGCCGCAGCGATATCCGTTTATCCCTTACCCGCCAACCAGCCAGGACGCATCCGCCTCGCAGTTGAGCTCGGCAGACTCCAACTCAACCGGATCTGCGTCCTACAACACCCCGGCTCCCCAGAGCCGGCCGGCTGGTGCCAACGCGGATGGAGGCACGTATACTTGCACATATCACGGCTGCACGCTACGGTTTGAAACTCCCAGCTTGCTGCAGAAGCACAAGCGCGAGGGCCACCGGCAGTCGCACGGGCTTGCAGGTGCTCGCCCGCACCACGACCACATGGGCATGACCTCGAGCCTCCTCAACAGCCAGGCTGGACCCCACCGCTGTGATCGCATCAACCCGAGCACGGGGAAGCCGTGCAATACCATCTTCTCGCGGCCGTACGACCTGACACGGCACGAGGACACGATTCACAACGCCAAGAAGCAAAAGGTGCACTGCAACCTGTGCACGGAGGAGAAGACGTTCAGTCGCGCCGATGCGCTGACGAGGCACTATCGAGTCTGCCACCCAGACGTCGAGCTGCCCGGCAAGCACCGACGTCGTGGTGGGGCTTGAGATACGGTGGGCGATGAACCGGCGGCACCAAGTTTTTGCAATCTGCATTCCCTCGCAAACGGCTCAATTCCAGCGATAACCACCAACATGGGCTGAACGGTGCTCTGCATGACGTTCACCGTTTGTGGTGGAGGGGGGCCCTTGGCGGGGAGAAACAGCATCAGCAAACGTCAAGCACAACGTCAACGACGGCGATGGCGCGCGATTAGGCCTGGGGAGTGCACGACAAATCGAAGATGGGCGATCCTGGCGCTGTGCCCCAGCTCCTGTGCGGGGGCCAATGAGAAGCTGCCAGTGGCTTCTCTGGCGTTCTCTCTCCCCTAGCTGGCGTGTCCCAGCGGCCGGCGAGTGGGGCTCAGGGTCCTGCTGCAGCTGCAGGGTCTTGGTTGGTGAGCCGGCGGCGCTGACGTCACGCTGCCTCATACCACCTCCACCGCTGACATCACCCCCCGGCCGCCCGTGCCCTGATTTCTCCTCGACGTCGACGGGCCTGGCTTGCTCCATGACAGCAATGACGACAGCCCGCTGCGATGCTGTGCGTTCGATGATGCTGCCCGTCGCAGATGGGATGAAACCACACCGCGATCATCTCCCTCGCAACAGGCTCCGTCGCGCGCCAACCTCCCTGCTGGTCTCGAGAT
The DNA here is from genome assembly GCF_003025115.1 of Trichoderma citrinoviride. Classification (NCBI taxonomy): domain Eukaryota; kingdom Fungi; phylum Ascomycota; class Sordariomycetes; order Hypocreales; family Hypocreaceae; genus Trichoderma; species Trichoderma citrinoviride. The sequence continues at coordinate 1,764,671 of NW_020194715.1, read as the reverse complement.
TGGGGCTCGTCAAGATTACGCTCACGCCCCCCCCTCCTGCTATGACCGTTTTCTGCTTCAACGATGCACACCCACAGTTGCAACATCTTTTGCAATTGTCCGTTTCCTTTGTTTCGATGGCCTGCCCGCTTGCACTTGTGCATCACTGGTTTTCATCATCGTTATCACTGTACTACTCCCGGTTATTACTTCATTTGTTGCACATGGAAGCGGGGCCGCACTGGACGGCGGCATGGGTATTGGGCTTCTTTTTTTCCTTTTTCTTCTAGACCAAACGAGCAACCTGCTTTCTCAGCATCATCGATTCGATTCTTTTGTTTCCCTGTTGGGGGAAGTGTATTATTATGATAACAAAGGTCCACCAGACTGGATTCTCTTTGCACGGACCGTTGCGTTGGACGTTGAATAGGAAATGATTTGGCAATCATGAGGGCATGGGCGCACACGCTGGCTGAGGACGAGCGGGTTGCGAATGATGAGCCTTTGTCATGATTACTTGTATTGGGATTTTCTTTCATTCTTGCTTGCGCGCAAAATCCTTGGATAGACAAAAAGAACAATGTACAATAGTCTTACTAGCCTACCATGGCTATAAATTGAAAGCCCTCATGAATTATTACTCAATGACTTGTTCCCCATAAAGTGAAGTATTACTCGATTGTAGCATTACTGGATTGGAATCCTTTTTGGCAGTGAACAAGTGCAAGGCGTGATAATGGGATATGCTTTGGAAAGCACAAGTACAAGAGTACTTGCACACGTTGTGAGGCTGAGCGCTAGAGGCGCTTCTCCACAGCCAGCCCTGTACCTACATGCAAGGTTCACGTGTCGCTGCGTTTAAAATAACTAGTGAGGTGTTTTGCATGTGATGACTTGGATGATAGTAGTGTATATGTGGTGTGAGTTGATGTCTATGAAGGAGTTTGCGTATATCTGTAGAGTCATATATGCCTGGTAAGTGAGTGAATCACTGATGGGTCAGCGTGTTTGCATTATGAAGTAAGGTGCGCCTTGGATCCTCTTGTTCTTCGCAACATCTCTACCTATATAACACATTCTGTATACACAAGCCTCCAAGGACGACCTAGAACAAGACACGGCAAGATGAAAGGAAAAGCAAAAAAAGAAAAGACATACAACAGCCGGTGTTCGCTGGTGGTCACCCACCCAACTACTAATCTGCCGGTTAGTGGCTTATCTATGGGGGAGCGGACGGGACCCCGAGTTTTCCACTACCTATGGTCGTATGTGCTTGGATTTGGGAGGCAAGCGGGTTATAGACTTGTCCGGATGACTGAACCTTGTAATGCCATCTGCGACATCTATATCTACAAGGGTGTGTGTTGTTATGTCTTGCCTCATATGCTGGGTTGAATTGCTGAGCAGAAATCGCGCCTTGGAAATAGATGGACTGTTTCTATAAGTAAAAGTATTACGCCAAGGTGCTTTTTACTAGTAGAGGAGTGAGCAGATGGCTTCTGTTGCGTATATATGTTACTGGAGTTGATGCTATAGCGTTGAGAAGTAACCGAAACAAGACGTAGTCTGGTGTTGTATAAATCTCAAAAGGCAAATGTAAAGATGATGAAGCTGCTTTACCTGGCTAGAATGGGCGGATTTTTTCTTTGGCGACTTTTATACAACTGCCTTTAAATGTCATTTGATACCTTGTGGAAGTTGTAAGGGTGGACATGGATCAAGGTTATCACGACACTGGGTATGAAAGTGATGTGGCTACTTACGAAACAATCTATTGACGAGTACAGCTTGAATTCTTCTCGACACATAGGGTAAGGTAGAGACATGGAGTGTATTGTGGTTTCTGCAGACCGTTTACACATATATCATACTCTTCACCTAATCGTTCTAGTCGCTCGATGAAAGACATGAAGGAGGCATCCTGATCAAGCCTCTGCGCTGCTTCCATTCTGATAGTCAGATGTCAAGATCCACGTTGATTCGAAAGATATTCATCAAGTATGATAGCGATTTCACAACAACACTTTCCCAGACCTGTTGGACAGATTTCTTATCGAACAAAAGAGCCCTTTCCCTCCCCACTCCTACAGAAACGGCCGCCTCATTGCCAGCGCTGGTCACTGCCGTCCAAGTCCGAGCATCGTACGCTACCAAGGAAAAAGTTGATAACACAGCTCCTGTCGGATTATTCGTCAAAACATAAATCGGCAAGGTAGACTTGGAGGGTTGACACTCAGCTGTATCATGCGGCTCCAGCCACTTCCTGCCTTTGGACCGACAGCAGACGAACCGCGACAGGAAGTGGCAACTGGAGACGCTGAGATGTAAAAGCCATCAAAGCTGCACCTCCGCAATCTTCTTCGTCCCCTTTCCACCATGCTGTCGCTACCAAATGCCATCTTGACACATTCGCCTATGCAGTGTCTATCCGACAAGTGGCGATCCGTCTCAGAGCAACTCGCCAGTACGCTGGCCGCAATGGCCGTCACCAGATCCTGCGAGGATCTCGGTCGCGTTGGGAGGGGCTTCTCATCATTGACGGGCTTCTAGGTAGGGGCCCCTGATATGATCCCCCGGAAATCCCAGTGAAGAGAAAATCGGAGCCAAAGCCTGGCAAACCAGCTGCTTGCCATGCTCTCGACGACAACCGTCATCCTTGTGGGGGATGAAAGGGGTGAGAGGGGGGTCGGGTTCACGCTTCCTCTTCGGAGTTTCCTTGACGCCGCACCCTACCAGTGAAAGTGGCGCCTCCTGAAGCTCTACGTAACAGGTCAGAGCTCCCATTTAATACGCAATGGCAAAAACTACTTTTCTTCTCGATAAACTGCAGCGTCTCCTTGACACTCTGTGATGTTTTCTTCATACCAAATATGCGTCCAAAGCTTCGAATACAAGAAGCTCTCAGTGCAAACACAGCTTAATTAAGTGATGCAAGTTGTAGCAGCAGGTCTTGGTAGGAACTTGTGGCACGGAGATCACGTGGAAACTGCGACTACAGGTACGCCTCAAGGCCCTTAACATCTGGCTCATGATGTCCCAGAGACCTTATAATGTCGCCCGAAGCTGTCCTCGCAATGGGCCAGCTTATCTCTTACGTCGCAAGGCGTTCCACCGTTCCGGTTGACCTGTACTACGTACACCGGCACCGCACATACAGGATGCCCGAGTTCATGGAGCCTGAGAGAGACAAGTCGCCTTTCCGAGCAGATTGGAAGTAGGTGACTCTTACAGGCGGCGGGTGACACGCATGAGCCAGCCTGGCCAAGCTCCTGCTGCACGGCTGCCTGTTCTGCCTAAAGGATTTGGTCAGACAGCGACAGCTGGCGATTGGTGGCCTTGATGAGCCCAACCGCAGCCAGCTGGTTATCGTCACTCACCTTCGGCTTCAATTTCCCTCTTGGCAACCTCCAATCTCCAAATGTTGTAGGGAGAGTTGCGCATGCACGAAAATGGCGGACGAATTCAGTGACTATGTAGTCTGCGGCAGGGTAAGAATACTTCCAAGCGGTCTACTCCATCACTGACTTGATGCTGCTAGGATGATGCTGCGTCGGCCGCATCGACTGTCAGCTGGAACACGTTTCTGTCCCGGACCAACGTATCCAGCCTGGCCAGCGCCGTGTTTTCTGAGCAGGAGAACCACCCTCTTCACGGCCTTGACGATGTCATTCGAGCAGTCACTGCCCTGGGCCTCCGTCGATATCGCTATGAGGAAATTGCCAGGGAAGAGAAGGTGGGCGAGGGGGAGACTTACATCGTCGAGCGCTGTGTCGTGGCGAATCAAGTCCTCGCCGTCAAGCACCTCAAGACAGACTCGGCAATGGACGATCAGACATCTCACCGGAGGCTGCGGGCGGTGATTCTGGAGCTCCAGGTATTGAGACACCAACCCCTGCGGAACCACCCCAACTTTCCCTACGTCTTCGGATACGGCTGGAATATGAACGACGAACAGGTTATGCCGTACCTCCTCGTTCAATACGCGCCAGAGGGAACATTACGGCAATATATAAAGTCTATGGCATCGCCAATACCGCGACGGGATTTGCATATTCTTGCCGGCGACGTGGCCTCGGCTCTCTGTGCTCTTCACAAGTGCGGTATTGTCCACGGCGATGTCAAGCTCGATAACGTACTTGTGGTTCACTCCTGGGATCGTCCTGCTCAGGCTCTTGCAAAACTCACTGATTTTGGCCATGCGCTGATTATAAACGACAAGTTCAACAAGCAAGGCGGCATAATGAGATATAGGGGGACGCTCATGTACAGGCCCCAATTCATATTCACCGTTTGCCGTGCGCTAACTGGGTGCAGATACAATGCACCCGAGGTTCACGATCAGGATCTCTTTCCCATTGATCGAGCGGCCATGCCACTGTGCGATATCTGGGCGCTTGGCGTGCTGATCTGGGAGCTCTGCATCCTTGGAGAAGATTACGTCTCCTACGTTCAGAGGACATGGCCGGAGGTAGAAGCGCAAATGACGGAGCAGAGATTGAAGCCGGCGGACGTGAGGCGATACGCCATGTCGTCAGTGCCTGGAAAACTGAAGAATGTGCTGATCCGCGCAAGCCTGCATTACACTCTCCAAGAAGACGCTACGAAGCGGATCGCGCATCTGGAAGACCTCCCGCTACTGACAGAATGGAAGTGAGTATCTTCCAAGAAAGACCTTGGCGTTTCGAGTGATGGGTCTAGCTAACAGCATACACGCAGTGATGCCAGCATCAGTGGTCTCGAGTCGGAGCTCGCACTTCACCTTGAAAGCCCCTCTCTCACATATGAAGTACGAACACTTTTCGCGTCCAAGGTTCGACGGAAGCTAAAGTATGACAGATGTTTCGATTCGAGAATGGCCGCGAGATCCCCTGGAAGCACGAGGAGCAGATATTCCAGGCGCTCAACCGCACACACTCCAAGGGGCATGCCAAAGACGACTCCTCGATCTCATGGCAGCTCGCTCTCTGCCACCACGTGGGCTTCGGTACGCCACGGAATCAATCATCCGCTTGCAGGTATGCTCAAGAGGCTCAAGTAAAAGGACACCCTGTGGCGGTGGCTTTTGCTTCGCTGCTGGATCCAGACTTCTCGGGGCCTTCAGAACCCTATGTGAATAGAATCTCGAGCCTTCTTCGGTCGACTGCTCCACCTCATTGGCTGCCCCTTGTTGTACAAGCTTGCTTTGACGGCGACTGGAATGCGCTCGAAGCTCTCCTTTCTCAACATGAGGACCCAAACTCTTCGACGATCGATGGGTGCACGATGTTCCATTGGCTCTTTATGCTGGAAGATCCAGAGGCCATGGCGGAAACCTTGAACTCAAGGTTTGGGGAGTCAGCTCCTTTCCACCCAGACTTGCCCTTTTCATGTATACGCAAAGCTCACGATCAATGGCCCCTGCAATTGTTCGGGACTCCTTTGGCTTCGGCAATTTCGGTAAATAGCCTTCTGGCAGTCAAGGCTTTGCTGACCCTCGGTGCGAGTCCACTGTCTCACGTTTACCGCAAAGAGGACCTTCCCGCCGGGGACGCGAGAGTAGAATGGACGGCACTCCATCTGGCAGCCAAATATCACTGCAGCGAGATCCTTGGTTACCTGCTATCGTCAGTGCCAGATGCCTGCTTGTCAAACCTGTCTCCTCTGGCATGTGCCTTGCCTTACTCGACATCACTGGAGCGACTTGCTATGCACGGTGCTTGGCGGCGAGCGGAGCTCGACAAGACTGTTGCCGCCATCCGCAAGGTCCAGAGCCTCGAGACGCCTCTCCGGAGCGGCATGACGGCACTCACACAGGCCATTGACTTCCAGGACTACGACGTGGTTGCCGCGCTGTTGCGTGCTGAGCCCGAGCTTGCGTCACGTCGACTGACTTCGGCTCACGATCCAGCAGTGTTCAATCTCCCAATTCATCTCGCTGCGCAGCTCGCGGCCAGACGGGACGTTCCCGAAGCCTTGTCCATACTGCGGCTACTCAACGACCATACCATGGAGTTTAATTCCGATGCTGATACAGATCCATCCCGCGATCATCTCGGCATGACTCCATTGCATCTCGCCGTCACGGGGCCGTCCAGCCGTGCGACAAGGTGGATCTTGGAGAAACGGACCGGCTTGGTTGAAGTTGAGGACTATCTAGGGAGGACTGCGTTGCATTGTTGCGCATCCGAGGCCAACCTTGAAGCCATTCTCTCTCACGGCAGCGTCGTCATGCATACTGACAGATATGGCATGAGCCCTCTTCACAGGGCATGCTTGCGTGGGCAGTTGGGACTCGTTCGGTGCCTTTTGAAGCACAGCCAGCCTCTGGACTTGAAGGACAACATGTACGGAACTCCGCTACACTGCGCCATAATCAACGGCTCTGTCGATGTGGTCAAGGAGTTGCTGGATGCTGGCGCACCAGTCAACGCGCAAGACCTTAGAGGAAACACCCCGGTTCATGCCGCTGTTCGTATGGGAAGACACATCATTCTGAGGATTTTGCTCAGAGGTGGTGGCAGCTGCGTCATCCAGAATGTCAACAAAAGAAACCCGGAACAGCTGGCTTCCATTATTGGGACAACTCAAAGCATCGGCACGCTCCGTATTCTACAGGGCGACCGGAAAGTGGACATGCCTGACGATCTGTTCTCAGGGGAGAGGGATAGCACGACTGCCGACCCAGGGAGCACCTACTCTTCCAGCCCCTTTCCACTGAGCATCAACAAAGGGGAGGCTCCAGCCCCGGACTTTGCCTGGGACTCTGACAGTATCGCCTACGATGCGGTATCCGAGAGGAACGCTTCAGGTCTGTACGAGGCTGACAGGATTAGGGATGAAAAGCCACCTGCGTTCTCCGATGGCAGGAAGGAGAAGAGGAAGGTTCTGGAGAAGCTCACAAATAACATGGTCGAGGGCATGAGATACGTCGGCGAACGCGACGGCGAAAGACTGGAACTTGAGGACCAGGTTACTACCAGCCTACAGGCTCAGATATTACCTTATCTCGACGACTCCATCTGGCAGGACAACGGACCGCCTGCTGGCCCCATTGGCAAGACTCTGGCCGGCACTGTTTTTGGGATTGCAAACATATTGGAGATGTCAATGGCCGATCAGCAGCCAAGATCCCCCATTTCCGCTTCGTCACGGGAGGGCTTGAGCACGGAAGATGCTGCGGACATGGGCGTGGACGGTTACCAGCTGGTATTACCTGCTCTGTCTCAGGGCCATTCTAGCAGTCAAGTGATTGCCGACATCACTCCTACTTACCTAGATATTGAAGGCTACAAGAGACTCGCCATCGACCAGACGATTGAGATTGTGGAACAGACAAAGCCTAGATGGGCACTACCTCTTAGGTCGCGAGAGCACTTGAGAAGCATGATTGAGAAAGAAGTGGCTCGGATTCAGTTGACAGGCGACACGAGCGCCCTTGACGTTGTAATAAGAAAGGATCAGGTGCTCACGGCCCACCCGATATTGACAGAATCTCCCGCCACTGAGGATCGAAAGAGACTGCGGATTGAGCTACAGCAGAGGAAGTGGCATGCCGAGCGGAATGCAAGGGAGAGGGCCGCTCATCTATCCAAGCTTATCGACAGGAAATCAGGAGTGTCAAAGAAACTTGGGGACTCACCGGGAGCCAACTGACAGCCGGCATGGATTTGACAGTCTGGTGAGCGTGACCAAGGCCGTGAAGCGCGCTTTGGGACAAACTGAAGCCCACAATATCTCTTGGCTTCAGGCACAAGCATACAGATCACAAGATATTACAAGAAGCAAAAAGAAAGGGCAAAAACATACAACAGCCGGTGTTCGCTGGTGGTCACCCACCCAACTACTAATCTGCCGGTTAGAGGCTTATCTATGGGGGAGCAGACGGGACCCCGAGTTCTCCTCTACCTATGGTCGTATGTACCAGATGTTATGCACAAACGATATATAAGGGAGACATAATTGGTGTAGATTAGCCCAAGCCGTTATGGTTGCTCCGATCTGATTGACAAAGAACTCTACTAGAACTTGGAAAACAGCATAGAAAGCTCACAATATCTGCCTTTGGGCACAACTATACAAATAACGAAGTTATCAATTAAGCGCCGTCAGGTCCACACATTTCCATCTCCGTGTCTATCTACTTGCTCTCACTCTCCTTGAATCCTTTTCCAGACATGACGCTAAGCCACGGAGACTCGGTGGTACACTAAAACTTTGCGTTCTCACCTTATGGCAAAGCAGCACGACCACATGCACGACAAAGACGTCACAATAAGAAGCAAAAAAGAAAAAGAAGCAAAAAAGTACAAAAACATACAACAGCCGGTGTTCGCTGGTGGTCACCCACCCAACTACTAATCTGCCGGTTAGTGGCTTATCTATGGGGGAGCGGACGGGACCCCGAGTTTTCCACTACCTATGGTCGTATGTGCTTGGATCGGTGACGAACCAGCTTATAGCTTAGACAGAGGACGCTCGTTAAAATCATGGCATCTAGACGGCCCCCACCCCGACCAGCCGACGGTAGCCCCCCCAGCCGAAGAGCCGCATTGACCACCAAGATGCGTCAACTTTTTGACTCCTCGATGACTCTTTTACTTTGACTCATTTCGACTGGCGATCCATGTCATGGCAACAGCACCAGCTGAAGATTGCCTGAATTTGTAGAGAAATTAGAGATTGTGGCGAATGAGCCAAGACTGTGTCACCAGCTGAACATGACTACTGCAGTAGGCAAGGGGCAAGGCTGTCCCTGTGAGTTGAATGAAGGCGCAACAAGTACGTACAGTATTGCAGCAGCTGTGGAGAAGATCTCCATCCGATCACCATGGCACGATCTCTCCATACCAAGCCATCCAATCGCGTCCTTCTCCTGACCTTAGCCTCTGGTGTCCCCTGAGCTGAAGAGCATGACGTCGCAGGGAAATGATATAAACGACTTCCTTCGCTCTAGCCAAGCAAACCTCCATCACTCTCATCAACCATCCTCCAATCGCTACGATAACCACCAACGGCATCCCATCACCCATCTTCCCACCATGGACACGACGACAGCCCCAGACTCAACCCCCATCACCTTCTATGACATCGCTCACAAGCCCCCCGTAACCAAATCCTGCTTCTCGCCCAACCCCTGGAAGAGCCGCTTCGCCCTCAACTTCAAGGCCGTCCCCTACACCACGTCCTGGGTGCGCATGCCCGACATCCCCCAAACCCGCCGCTCCCTCGGCTTGCTCGCCTGCCGCAAGTTTGCCGACGGCACAGACTTTTACACACTGCCCGTCGTCCGAGACGCCTCCACGGGCGTCACCCTAGGCGACTCCTTTGACATCGCCATCTACCTGCAGCGCACGTACCCCGACTCCGGCGCGGGCGACCTGTTCCCCGCGCAGAAACTCGACTACACCTTCGTCCCGAGCTTCGCCCTCGCTGTGCCGCTGTCAGAGCGTGCGGACGGCGGCTACTCCGAGTATTACCGCTTCAACACAAGCGTTGACGCTGCTTTCACCTCCCACGTCCCGCTCATGGTGAGCCGCATGCCCTTTGACCCAGAAACAGAAGAGCAGACCAAGGCCGAGTTCATGCGTCGCGCGGGCGTCAAATCCTGGGACGACTTTGCCCTGACCAGCGAAGCGCGCGAGAAGCTCATGCAGTCGTTTGAGGCAGCGCTGAGCGATCTCGCGAGGCTTTATCGCAGGGACGACAGCGGGCCGTTTCTGCTGGGCAAGCAGGCGAGTTATGCCGACTTTATCGTTGGCGCATGGTTGAGGATGTCATGTATCTGTTTGCCAGAGAGCGAGTGGGATGAGGTGAGGAGTTGGCATGACGGGGTTTTGGGGAAGCTGCATGACGGGCTGGAGGCGTATGCCGAAGTGAAATGAGGGAATGAGGCCTGGGGTGAGGCAGTGACAGCATCCGCGAGCATTCTGTAGCCCTTTATTATCGTGAGGCTGGCTTCTTGGCTGAGCGTTGGCGTATATCGTGGAGGTTTTTCATTAGAATAATAGCTGGCCGCTTCTGTAAGATCAGAAATGGACCTGACCGATAGTTCATAGATCGAGTAGATATGTTCCAACTTAGTAAGCCCTTAACAACATCTCACCCGACATCGACCAGGCTCCCGTTCCTCCGTATTTGCCTTGTCTGGATCATGGCAGTCGACGAGTTCAAAGTCATTATTCTTGGTCCTGGTAGTCTGAGAAGAGGATTGTTGACGAAGAAGAGATGACCAGTCTCCAGCCAGAAGAAGATGAAGAAGAAGCAGAAGGCTGCAAGCCGCAGGACCGTGCTAAGAGCGATGGCTGTGCCCGCCAAAGCTCGCACCCGACTCCATCGCCCGGAGGACGCTCGGCTGTCACTATCGTCGCTTTTCCCATCATGAAGAGAGCCGACAGGATCCAACGTGCTGGACATACAAGGGCGATTGTTTCCCCTTGGATCCCGGATGCCTTTATCGTATCAGCGTTGTTGCCAGCGTTACTTGCTTGCTGGAAGAAGCTCAAGAGGTACAAGAGACAACAATGCCGGAGATGTCGCCGCTGTGCTGTAGTTCCAGGTAAGCAGCTGCCGAAACAAACTGTACGAGGCCGCCGCGAAGTGACTTGATATGGAATTCTGCAGTCCAGTCAAATCGTGCCAGAATCCAGAGAGAAAAGCGTGGCCATGACGAAAGACCCTCTCGGAAATCAGCCGAACCCATAGATTTCGAGGCTGGTTCGCCCCTTTGATAGAGAGCGTAGTCGCTCCAGACAGAACGAATCAGCATCGGTAGTTTGGACAGCTGAGACGATGGTATTGAGGGAGTTGATGATGATGCTGTCAAGATGGAGAGAGGCTGAGCAGAGATGATGATGATGGTGGTGATGTTGATATGGGGAAGCTGCTGACTGGTGCCTGCCTCCATTATCTACAGCATCCTACACACGTGACACACTCAGCATTCAGGTATGAAAGCTGAGATGCGGATGGCTCCAGTATAAGAAAGTCGTAACAACATGTTCAAGTGCTGGTCAAGGTTGGAGGACACAGTCTATGGGGAGGATCACGACTTACAACTCCCCTCACCAAGCAGCAACAAACAGTCTCTACATCAGTTGAAAGAAAGGGGTAGGTCATTTAGGGGGAAAAGCATGCACGGAGATAGAACACACACCCATGGCCACCTCGCCTTTCGATTCCTTTCCAAAGTGGCCAAGTGACCATTACTCAAGATCGAGGCGGTACATCCACGACTCAGTCATATATAGGTAGACAGGAATCTCTATTTGCAGTATATATCAACGATGTAAATATCCACTGAGCTGCCTTACTCCTTGCCCACAACGGCATCAAGCGCATCGCTGAACAGCGGCTTGATACCAGTCCACGTTTCAAACTTGAGTTGACATCCGGTCAGTATCACTCAGTCATTAGGAGTCACAAAGGGGGAACACGTACCTGGTACCAGCCCTGAGCGGCAAGAACCTCCAGCCCAGTAATCGTCGTCCAGTCGCCAGCCTTCTCCGCAATCTGAATCACAGGAGTACGAGGAGGGTGGTAGGCCATCTCAAGGAGAACCCGGCTCCGGCTCCGGCTCTGGCTCTGGCTCTGAGCATCAGAGGCCGACGGCTTGAACACCGCGCCGAGAATCTCCTCCACGCCCGCATCGATAGGCCTGTCGGCAGGAACGGTGCTGATGCTGACAACGGGCTTGCTGGCGATGGCCTCGGCCTCGGCAGCGCTGGCAACGGTCTGCACGCCGTACTCGGCAGGGAAGCTCGCCGCGAGGCTCTGCGCCTTGCTGGCGTCCCGGGCGACGACGTAGATGGGCTTGAAGCCCAGCGAATGCAGCGCAAAGATGGCAGCGCGGCTCGTGCCTCCGGCTCCCACCACGACGGCACTGCTGGCATCGCCGCTCTGCGTCGTGACGCCGGCGTTGCGGAGCACGTGGACCATGCCCTTCCAGTCCGTGTTGTCGCCGGTGAGTCGCTGGCGGCCGCCGCCCAAGGACTCGTCAGCCGTCGGGATCACGGTGTTGACGGCGCCAATGATCTTGACCGCTTCCGTCAGATCGTCAAGGTGCGCCATGATGTCCTGCTTCAGGGGGATCGTGACCGACGCACCGCCAAAGTCCGCGCTGCGCAGCACCTCGACGACGTCCTCGACCTTGTCCGTCTCCAGACGCTTGTACTCGTGCGGCAGGCCGACCTGGCGGAAGAGGGTGTTGTGAAGAGCCGGCGACCGCGACTTGCTGATCGGCTTGCCGAACAGGTAGAAGCTCTTGGGCTCGATCTCGCCCAGCAGGGACAGGCCTTGGCGAATCTCGGCCGCGGAAAGCTGGCCGGGCGCAGCCTTGAAGGGGAGGGCAGGGTGCGAGACGGGCGTCAGGAAGCCGTTTAGGACGCGGCTGAGTTTTCCGGCGGAGCCCATGTTGAGAGCAATGATGGGCGTCGGCTGGGCTGCCAGCATCCTCGACTTGAACCGGATCAGGTCAAAGTTGTCCTCGATGCTGCGAGCAGTGCCCACCAGCTTGATCACGTCGCCATACCGCAGAGCCCTGTTGTAGGCAGAGATCCACGAGGCGTTCTTCCACGACAGCGTGCCGGCGGGATCGTGGTGAGAGGTGATGATGACCGTGTGCCCTCGAGAGTCTCGGACCTGCTGGATCACCTCGTCGGACAGCGTGACCTCCAAGTCGAGATACTCGACGCCCATGCGAAGGGCCAGGCGGTAGAGCGCAAGACGCAGCTCGTCGTTGTCGTCGGGGAACTTGCCGCCCTGGGACTCGCTTCGCACGGTGAAGATGATGGGCTTGCCCGTCACATGCCTCAGCAAGGACACCTGTTTCATCACGGCTTGAGGCTGCTGGTCTTGCAGGAGATCCACGCGGAGCTCCACGGCGTCGCAATCGGCAGTAACGCGAGGCAGAATGTCGACGGCGTCCTTGAGATCGGGTAGCGTCAGCGAAACGAAAAAGCTGTGCTTCTTCTTGGAGACCGTCTCGAGCGTCTTGGACTTTCCAGAGATGACCGAAACGAAACGGGTGAAATCCTCGGGGATCTCAGCCTCTGCCACCGAGGAAGAGCCCTGCGAGTGCGGGCTGTAGTAGAGGAAGTTGCTGCACTCCCTGTACCACGGCCTCCTGCGCTCGTAGACCTCCCTGATCTCGTTGGTGTATGCCGGCCTCGTCTTGTCCTGGCTGAGGTAGTCAACCACCTGGTCGGTATCCCGCTGGACGAGCAGCACGAGACCACCATTGGCGCCATACGACTTCAAGAGCTCCCGGGCAGCCGGTGTCTCGACGAGTCCGCCTCCGCACGAGAACACGTAGCCGTTGGGGTGAGCCACGATCACGTCGCGCAAAAGGGCCAGTTCGTCCTCTCGAAACCCTTCCCAGCCGCGAGAGCCGGCAATCATGTCCGGAATCGTCATGCCGGCCCGTCGCTCGAGCTCGTGGTCCAGGTCCATAAACTTCCAGCCGAGCGTCTTTGCAACCCACTTGCCGGCAGTCGTCTTTCCGGCGCCTCGCATGCCAACGACGAAGATGGAGCGCTGGATGCTGGCGGGCGCCTTGGGCTTGGTCTCGCGGCTGCTTTCCGTGTCCACGCCCTCCAGGTTCGCCTTGAACTCGTGGGACAGGACGTCCCACCAGCCAGGCCAGGTCTTGCCGACGCACTCTCGCTCGGTGATCAGCACAGGGCCGGGAGCGGCGAGCGACAAGACGCTGAAGCTCATCGCCACGCGGTGGTCATCGTAGCAGTGGATGCTCTCCTTGGGCGTCGTCAGGCTTTCCCTGGGCTTGCCGACGATCTGGATGCCGTCCTCAAGCTCGTTGCACACAACACCAAACTTTGCCAGCTGGTCCTTCATCGCCAGGATGCGGTTGCACTCCTTCACTCGCTGGTTGGCAATTCCGGTAATCTCCGTCGTGCCCTCGGCCACCGCTGCCAGGACCGTGGCAGTGAGGAAGGCATCCGTCATGGTCGTCATGTCAACGCTGGGCAGAGCCTTGAGGCTTCCGGACTTTGGTCCAGTGACGGTAGTCGTGTAGTCGTCCTGGTGGACCTCGCATCCCATGGGCTCGAGGATCTTGACGGCGAACTGGGCATCGCCCTGCAGGGACTTGGATCCAATGTTGGGAATCGTGCAAGTCGTTCCGGTAATGGCAGCCACCGCGAGCGGATACGTGGCCGAGCTGGCGTCGCTCTCGACAGTGTACTCGGCCGGGTTCTGGTAGACGCCCTGAGGAATGTGGTAGGTGTCCGGCTCGTCGGCAGAAGGAGTGACGTGGATGCCGAACGACTTCATCATGGAGATGGTCATGTCAATGTACGGCTGGGAAATGGGCTTGCCTCCCACCAATCGCAGAGTGACGGCCTTCTTGGCATAGGGGGCGGCCATGAGGATGGACGACACATATTGGGAGGAGACAGTGGCCGCAAGCTCGATTTCGCCTCCCTCGAGACCGTTTGAGGCATTGATCCGGAGCGGAAGGCTCTTTTCGCGCTCCAGGTAGTCAATGGCAACGCCGTTGGTGCGCAGGGCATCGACAAGGGGGCCGATGGGTCGGAGCTTCATCCTCGCGTTGCCGGTGAGAACCGTGGTGGTCGCCGTGCTCGTGGGCGCGCACAGAGCCGCAACGGTCGTCAAGAAGCGCGATGCGGTTCCCGCGTTGCCAATGTACAGGGGCTCGTCCGAGGCCTTGAGCTTGCCGGAGTTGCCCTCGACAACCAGGACTTGACCCCCGTCTTCCCACGAGTAGGACGTGCCTCCCAGCGTCGAAACGGCCGAGAGCATGTACTCAGTGTCGTCCGAGTGCAGCAGGTTCCTGATTCTGCAGGAACCGGAGCCGAGAGCGGCGAGGATCAGGGCTCGGTTCGAAATGCTCTTGGAGCCAGGGGGCGTGATGGTGAGGCGAAGGTCGGCGGGAATGCCAGGCGTCACCTCGATGGAGTCGGACAGGACGATTCGAATGGACTTGTCGTCCACGGAGCTTGCCTTTGCCTCGTAGGTCTTGCCAATCGCCGACAGCAGCACAATCTTCTTCTGGCTCCCGTCGTTCTTCTTGTCGACGGCCATCTTCTTGAGCAAAACATCCACGGGGCACTTCTTGCCGGCGGTCAGGCTGACGACACGCTTGTCCTTGAGCGAGGTGGGCAGGCCGTAAGAAGCAATGCACTTCTCCAACCGCGCGACAGCCTCCGGCCGCAAGACGCCCAGGAACCGGGCCAGCTCGGCCTCCTTGACCATGCCAATGGCCACGGCCTCGCCGTGAAGGAGCTGCGGGGTCAGGAGCGCCTCGATGGCATGGCCAATGGAGTGGCCAAAGTTGAGCAGGTTCCGCAGCCCGCCCTCTCGCTCGTCGGACGAGACGACCTCGGCCTTGACCCGCGCGGAGCCGGTGACGATGCGCTTGAGCGCGTCCTTGATGGGCTGCAGCCGGTGCTGGCCCTTGGAGCGCACGCTGGCCAAGATGGTCGCCGCCGACTCCTCGAGGACGGTGAACTCCTTCTCGTCCCAGATGGCGGCCGTCTTGACGACCTCGGCCATGCCGTTGATGAACTCGCGCACCGGCAGCGTCTCGAGAAAGGCGAGGTCGATGAAGATGCGGCGCGGCTGCCAGAACGCGCCGACGAGGTTCTTGCCCATGGGGGTGTCAATGGCCGTCTTGCCGCCAATGGACGAGTCCACCATGGCCAGCAGCGTCGTCGGCACCTGGACGAAGCGCACGCCGCGCATGAAGGTGGCCGCGACGTAGCCAATCATGTCGCCGATGACGCCGCCGCCCACGGCGACGATGACCGTGTCCCGCGTGCATTGGTGCGCCAGCAGCCAGTCCTCGATCTCGGCCTTGGTCTCGCGGCTCTTGGACGCCTCGCCGGGCGGGATCGCATACGTGAGCAGCCGCGCCGCGGGGTTCGGCTTGGACGCCTCGAATCGCTGCTGGAACGCGGGCACGTACGTGTCGAACAGGTTCGTGTCGGTGATGAGGACGTACGTCGACGACGCCAGGTTCTGCGTCAGGTCCTGGACGATGTAGTCGGGCCACAGGCCATGGTCGACGACGATGTTGGGCTCGCCCAGGATCGAGATGGTCTGGGGAGGGGCTTTCGCTGCGTCCGCCATTTTTTTGCGTCTTTGAAAGGCGATTGACGCCTCTGACCAGTGCCAATCAAAATTGAGGCTTGTCCTTGTCTCGAGAATCAACACAGTCAGTAGTAGGAGAAAGGAAGAAAAGGAACCAGGAGGGAAAGAAAAATGAGCCTTCTTCCTGGGACGGGAGCTAAACTGAAAGTCTCGAAATTCTTTGGTGGGGTGAGCCAACCTTCAAAATGCAGCTCATCGAGTCACTACCGATATCGGGCTAACGCCAAAATCTATCAATAGCCAACGTCGGACATGCATGCAACTGCCCATCAACTCCGAGACGGAGGGTTACATTCAGGATTACACGTGTGTCTTCCTTCTTCTTCTACTGCATACTACGAGTATACATAATCTGACAAGCGTGCAGATTTCAGGTATGAGAAGAATAAGCCTCGCAATCCATCGCCGAAGAAGCCCACTCAGTGGCAGGGCAAGTGGTATTTTGTTTTTCTCGGCATGAATACACCTAGTAGTGCTTTATATAAGATACAAGTTCAGGCCTCATCTACTATACCTACCTGTACTCCAGACTCCAATTACGCCAAAGAAAATAGTTCCCATCTACTTACAGCACGCTTTCATACGCTCATGATGAAAAGCGAACATCCAATGGCGCCCCCTCCAAGCCCAGAGACGCCGCCGCCGCCGCCGCCGCCGTGGACGACCCCTGACGCCGAATGTAAGCAAGCAGCCGGATGCACCCCGAAGGAGTGATGCCCTCTGCGCGGCGAGCCTGCGCCAGGGTCTCGGGCCGCGTCCTCCTCAGCACTTCCTTTTCCGACAAGGCCAGGCCAGGGATGCTGTCGTAGTCGAGGTCCAGCGGCAGGCGAATGTTCTCGTCGTTGACGAACCGCCCGCGCTCGGCCGCCTGCATCTTGATGTACGGCGCGTACGCCGCCTCGATGACGACTCTGTCTCGGATCCGCGGCGGGTAGTTCATGACTTCGGGCACGATGGAGCTCAGCTGGTCCAGCTGCACCCGCTCGGTGGTGTTGGACAGCCGCAGCATGTCGACGCCGGTCCGGCGCTGCGAGCTCTTCTTGACCTGGAATCCTGCCTTGCTCCACTCATCAGCCGCCAAGGAAACGGCGGCCAGGGACTTGGTCAGATCCTCAATCTGCTGCTTCTCATCCGAAAAGACGCTCCATCTGTGGTCCGAGACGACGCCCCATTCCCGTCCCTTTTCGGTCAAGCGGAGGTCAGCATTGTCCGCTCTGGCCGCCATGCGGAACTCGCTTCTGGACGTAAACATGCGGTAAGGCTCCGTGACGCCCTTGGTGATAAGGTCGTCAATCATGATGCCAATGTAACCGTCCGATCGAGATAGCGATGCCCCAGGCAAACCGAGGGCAGCTCGTCCGGCATTCATACCGGCTATGACGCCCTGGCCGGCAGCCTCCTCGTATCCCGTGGTGCCATTGATCTGACCTGCCAGATAGAGGCCGCCGATTGCCTTCGTCTCCAGAGTAGACTTTAGCCCTCGGGGGTCGACATAGTCATACTCGACACCGTAGCCAGGCTGCAGCATCTTGACTTGCTCGAGCCCTTGTATCGACCGCAACACCTGCTCTTGCGCCTCTGCGGGGATCGTCATGGAAAGGCCGTTCGGGTATATGATTGGGTTATCGAAGCCCTCCGGTTCAAGCCATACGATGTGACGCTCCTTGTCCGCAAACCGGATGACCTTTGACTCGAGAGAGGGGCAGTATCTCGGGCCCCTTACGGTTTCGCGAATGTGGATCGACTTGTCCAGGTTTTCTCGGACAATCTTGTGTGAAGCCTCGTTCGTGTATGATATGCTGCAGGTAAGCTGGTCCTGCACGGCGACCTGGGTATTGAGATAGCTGAAGGGCGCGGGAGGGTCGTCGCCAAACTGCCTCTGGAGTATGTCGAAGTTGATGGTCGATTTGTCGAGCCGCGGAGGCGTCCCCGTCTTCAACCGTCCCAGTTGGAAGCCAGCTTCCCGTAGTGATTTGCTCAGGCCCGTTGTCGCCGCCTCTCCAATGCGACCGGCCGGATAGGCCTCGAGCCCAATGTGGATTTCGCCGCCCAGGAATGTTCCGGTCGTGATGACTACTCTTCCGGTCTGCAGGATCTCGCCGTTCTCCAGTCGGACACCAGCGATTGAGCCCTTGGTGCCGTCGCTTGAGCCTTCGTTCTCGGAGAGGATAATGTCCGACACGCTTTCGAGGACGATGGACAGGTTCGGGTACGACTCGAGCTCGCTTCTCATGTATTTTTTGTAGAGGTTCCGATCAATCTGTGCTCGCGGGCCCTGTTATAGAAGACAAACATTAATATCAAGGCCGGACATGGTAAATCAAAATAAGACGCATACCCAGACGGCCGGGCCCTTCCTCCGGTTCAGCAGATGAAACTGAACGCCCGCTTTGTCAATAATCCTCCCCGCCAAGCCATCCAGCGCATCAATCTCTCGGATGATGGTCCCCTTGCCAATGCCCCCGAAGCTCGGGTTGCAGGAACATGTGCCCAGGTTGTCCATCTTGGGTGTCACCAGCGCCGTCCGCGCACCGGCTCTCGCAGCAGCAGCGCACGCCTCGGCACCGGCATGGCCACCGCCTATGACGACGACATCGAAGGCCCTGTTTCATTGCAGCGTTAGCTACTATTTTCTCTCACCGAGATCTGTCTAGGGATTGTCGTAGAAAGCGCTGAGACATACCTGTGCCTGTCGGTCACGGTAGCAAACCGACGGCGCCCCCAACTTGGGCGCCAGTGAACTGACCGAGTACGCAATAAGGCACTCATTTCATCTCGCAGTCATCTACTACTGATATTGCTTGCGCCCCAGAAGACGTTCATCCTGCATCAAACATTCGCCTGCTAGATTCAAGATCTTCGCGGGATGGTCGCAATAAATTTTATCGATAAAGGTTTCGATAATTGCATATTTTGGATTGATGTATATGACGTATCTTCTACAGCCAGCATCCAGCGCATTAGTCCTACTAGGCATGTGCGAGAGACGAGCCTTCAAGTCTTCTGATGAGTAGATCTCTCGGTATCATTCAGGCATTACACAATATCTCGCTGTAAAATTGTCGCCCATTCGCTCGTCACCAACATCTGGCCCGGGTCACACTCTTCACGCCCAAGACAAGACGGCGTCCTCCACCTCCTCCAGAAACGTCGTCGCGTTGTGAACCGTCGTGCCACCAAGAACCACACGCACGCCGGGCATCGTGGCATTGACTCCAGCAATCATCTTGGCCTCCTCATATGTCACTCCCCCCACCATGAAGACGATAATGTCCTGCGGCTTGTCTCGGGTCGAACTGCCGTCATCCACGAATGGGTATTGTTGCTCTTTCAGCCGGCCCTTGATGAGGTTCTGCAGGGTGCCCTCTAGCAGCGAGTTGTGCTGCGTGTAAACGTTTTCGACGCCCTTTAGGCCCTTGAATCGGTTTGCTGTGCCGGAAAAGATGCCAGCCGAGTCAAATATATCTGTAATGCCGGTTCGGGAGTCCGGGGTGTGTAATGAAGAGTGATAGGTCAAGACTTTCTTAACCAGATCAGCCTGTCTCGGAGATACGTTGCCGGCCGCTACGAGAAGATCCATGAGCATGGGAAGGGCACTCCCGGGGTGTTTCTGATAGCGCAAAGCATATAGAGCCACAACACCAACTTTGCTTCCCGCCGAGATGTTAGGTGCTTGGATCATTCTTTGTACGGCCTGAGTAAATGAAGTTAGCTCCATCATTGTTACCTGCCAGCGCTCATCAACTCCGAGAATTCGGAAGGGTATCTACCTTGAGATCGGAGTTATGGTTGTCGTTGCAAGCCAAGCTCTGCTCCAGTTCGCTGACTTCCAACAGACTCTCGGCAGCAACTCTCCGACTGAGCTCGGAGACAAGCGTAACGTGCTTGCTCACATTCCCAGAGAGCTTCCGAAACTCCGGATACTCCTCGATAAAGCGCTTCATATCCGAGATTGACTCGATGTTGGCGTTGTTTTTCGTCTTTGACTGGTATTGCTCAACATATTCCTTGATCGTCCCGCCCAAATCGCCAAAGTTCAGAAACATGTTCTTCTTGAAGAAGGGGTCTTGATCCTGGGAGAGAACAATTTCTTTGAGCTCGGGCCTGATGTCTGGTACGTCGCTAAGGTCAACTCGGCCATTCTTGATGCCGAGAAGATGGTGAACCATTGCCTGGTAAGTCCACTGGGTCAGGAGCGGTGTTACCGGGTCCTCCCTGCGATCCAGAATGAGAAGGATGGGAGGCGTGTCGACTTTCCGGAAATCAAACAGCTGGTCTTCCTTTGTCATGAGGTATCGTACTTCGGAGGCAAGCTTTGCAGCAAGAGGGCTGCTCTTCTGATATCGAATCAGCGGCTTCTTCTTGAGGGAGAGGAGGACGGCGAGAAGGCCTTCCGAGCAACGCTGCAGAGAGTCCGGGTTCCATTTATCCGGGCCACCAGCCCATATCCGCTGCTGCGGAAGGGTCATGTTCAAACTGAAGAGATCGGGGTTGATGACGATGTAGTCGGCAAAATGCTCCTGGACAACCTTGACGACTTCATGGTCGTCCGCCTCGGCGAGCCGCTCCAGGGCAGACTTTTTGGCTACGTTTGTGAAGAAGAGGTAGTACTCTCCGTACTTTGGGTCCCGGAGCTCGTCTATGAGCAGCTGGATGGTCTCGGGCGAGGGGCGAACCAGGCAGATGCAGCGAAGATGGCGCATCTTTTCGCGGCTGGCGTTGTCCAGGCGGTCAATGAGGTAGACCTCATACTCAAGCAGCGAGGACTGTGTGATGGCCGTGGACACGATGGAGATGGTCTCCCTATCTAGCAAGAGGACCTTCATCTTGGAGGATGAGGCATCGCCCGAGGACAGCATCATCTTGGAGATGTATCCGGCGACGGCTTGTGAGACATCCATGATGACGTGGCTGGTGCTTTGCCGCTAGCTACATGGTATTATCCGTCGAGAAGCTTGGGAAAGTATTCGCGATAGCCAGAAAGGCTTGAAGAATCAAGCTCGGCGTCGGTTGACTGATGGATATTCCGTTCGTTGCTGTGTAAGATAACGACAGGCTGGAGACGTGTTACGGGAGTTTGGGAGTGACCTCACTGTGCACCTGGAGGTGAGTGCCCAATGAGGTAAGACGGAGGGCGGAACAACTGACCGCCGTAGGGGTGAGCTCGGCGGCCTAGTGCCAGATCGGGACTAAGACAAGAGCTGCGTGCCAGGTACCTACCTACATGAGGACATGCAACTTCACCCATCCTTGATAAGATGATGTGTAGATACATAGATACGAAGGCAGTATAATGAGCAGTCAGCTCCTCAAGTTCTTGTCCTACTTTCTCCTCTTCATCAAGCAGATGTTTGCAGCAAGGACAATGAGGCCCGTTGCAGCTTCTTTCTCTGCTCCATCGCTGATGGAGAGGTACCGCAGATTGTGGGTATTCCGCCACACCTGATTGGCTGCTTGTGCTTGGATGCGCAAAAGCTGTCCCCAGTATGAGTCCATCCGCCCAAACCGTTGATATCATGACTGCTTTGATCAGACTCAACTTCAGCAAATCCGCCTTCTGCCTTGCAGCCACTTCTATCACCAATGACTGAGCGGGTATCGCTGTGACTAGACCCTGCTCTGGTTTGCCTCGGTGAATACAAAAAAAAATCATCAGTCACATTGAGAATGGCGGATTCTTGCCCAGCGCGGCATGAACCAACGTGAGCTGTCCTCTGCCCTCAAACCATGCAAGCTTCACTTTTGAATGCTAACCTTTTCATCTCCCCCACCTTTCCATATAAAAAGGCTCTCATTCACCCAAGGGCTCATAGTAGGCCAGCTCTCCGTTGTCCTCATCCTAGCCGCCTTTATCAAATTCTTCATCTTCGGCGAGGCCCCGTCGCCCGACGTCGCCGCCTCCCTCCGGGCCACGGAGCGAAGATCACGCACCCTCGCCCACAAGCAGTCGCTGCTGCGCCTCCGCTCCCCCAGCCAGCGCGTCGGCGGCGGCGGCGGCGGCGGCGGCAGCCATCAGCCGCTCAACCGCAAAAAGTCCACCGTCCTGCGCAGCCCGCCGACGCTCACCATCGGCTCCATCCTCAGCAAGACGTACTACAACGTCGACAGCCACCAGCCCGAGAGCCTCGACTGGTTCAACGTGCTCATCGCGCAGACCATTGCCCAGTTCCGCAGCGACGCCCAGCACGACGACGCCATCCTCAACTCCCTCACCAAGACGCTCAACGGCTCCTCGCGGCCCGACTTTGTCGACGAGATCCGCGTCACCGAGCTCAGCCTCGGCGAGGAGTTCCCCATCCTCAGCAACTGCCGCATCATCCCCGTCGACGAGGACGGCATCAGCCTGGGCAGCCATGTCAAGTTTGATCCCGCCACGGCCGCCCGCGACGGCACTCGCCTCCAGGCACGCATGGACGTCGACCTCAGCGACATGCTCACCCTGGCAGTGGAGACGAAGCTCCTCCTCAACTATCCCAAGAAGCTGTCCGCGGTCCTCCCGGTGGCATTGTCCGTCTCGGTGGTGAGGTTCAGCGGCACGCTGTCCATCTCCTTCATCCCGAGCAATCCTTCTCAGTCCACCCCGACCATGATGGCGTTCAACTTCCTCGACGACTATCGGCTGGACTTTTCTATCAGGAGCTTGCTCGGCAGCCGCTCACGCTTACAAGACGTGCCCAAGATCGCACAGCTGATTGAGTCGCGGCTGCACAGATGGTTTGACGAGCGGGCGGTGGAGCCACGATTCCAGCAGATTGCGCTGCCAAGCCTGTGGCCCAGGAAAAAGAACACTAGAGGCCCAGACGATGCCATGGCAGACGGTGGTACAAATTCTTCTGGCCTTTCAAAGGGCAAGGAGAGAGATCCTTCAGTTGGGGCCGATAGCCGGGAACAGGCTACTCTACGGCACCGTCGACCATTGGGCGACGACGAGTACACCAAAGAAGGGACTCTCCGCAGCCTTAGCAGGGATACGAGGATCTAGAGTACGAGCATGTACTCTTGCTTGAGGCGCAGGCTGCCACAGGCTGTACTAGCCTGAATAGCAAAGATTTGCGAGACATAGAATGACAACATGGAAGTTCTACGGTAACGCTACTACATATGTAGCCTCAATTAGGAGTCATGGAATGGGTATGAACGAGACACCACACGGAGGAGTATTGAGACTTTTCCTGTTCATTGCATTTTTGTTTTTTGCGCCTTTCTCCATAGCGGGACGTGGGAGAAACAGCACGGATAAGTATTGTCAAAAGTAGGGATGCTAGAACACCGCCAGAGCAATTGGCGACTCGGTCAGCGAATAAAGATTCTTCCACCAAGCAACTGAGCCTCCGAAAAGCAACACGTAGTAGATGCCCGACCACAGCATCATACGGCCCGGCCGATAAGCGTCAGCCTCGGAAAGCCAATACGGCTGCACGGCACCCCAGACGCGAGGCAAGCCCATGGAGTTGCAAAACGCATGGACAAGAATGACAGCAAGCAGAGAGCCCGTCCGCAGGAAGAGGAAGTTTGCGTAGGCCCCGAAGATGGACGTGTACGAGAACTGGAGGACGGAGCGGGCGACGGCGGCCACCAGGGGCGTCTGCGGGTGGGTGACGCGGAATTCGTAGAAGTGGTGCAGGTGGGCGAGGCCAAAGACGACGGGGGACAGGAAGATGATTCTACTCAGGCTGGAGCCTGCTACCAGCAGCAGTGGGATGGCGGCGGAGCGGAAGAGGCATTCTTCGGTGACGGGGCCCTGCAGAAGACGAAGATATGAGCTTCAGAAAGCAAGACGCGGAGACAAGGGCGATGTAGGAGAGAAGAGAGAGCCAGTTGGCTGACTGGAGTTGCTCGTTTCATCCAACTGAGGTTGCGGGTGAAGCCATTGCGTGAATATACTTACAGCAACCAGGTTCCGCCAGGCCGGCCATTCAGCCCAAATGTCTCGCAGCGGCTGGAACCCAGAGATCCATTCTCTCCAACCGCCGTCAATCACAAGAAACTCATAAAGCGGCGCCGCAAAGAGTAAACCCGTCAGAAGGCAGCTCTTGAGCGCCTCAGTCAGCCCAATCGGCCAGTAGCCCATTAGATGCAACGGGCTGCAGCTGGTGGCCGCGGCCGTTTCCTCAGAACCGCAGACATGGGGCAAGAGGAGAAAGGTCGCGAGGGAGCACGCAGTCGTGGACAACGAGACGGCGAAGATCCTGGCGCGAATGGCCTCAGGCGCGTCTCTTGAGCGGCCGGGGGAGGCTCGCGTCTGGGAGGAGGCGTACAGAGGGAGCACGTAGACAAGGGTATATGCTGCCTGTTGTTTTCATCGAGGCCCCCCCGACGACGCCGGGAAAGCATAATAGATTAGCGACGCCCGCCGGAGTCAATGAGAGTTTCGCTGAACGTGTTACTGCTTACCAAGAGACCAAAGGCCTGGGGCTGAGTGAGGGCACCTGATGATGGAGGAGCCATTGGATGAGGCCAGAGCCAGTATGTCAGGTTCTCACAAGTGATATCAGACACACGCTATGACAGAATATACAGGGGATACACGAAGCACAGAGAGGTGGGAGGTTCAACAGCCGCGCGCCAGTCGTCGTCTAACCAGAGAATCCTCGCATGTGATGCCGCTTATTGGAAAAGTGAGCATTGGAAGAGACAGATTGAAGAGACACGACGACAAAACCATAGGAAAAAAAGAGGGGACGAAGGAATTGAAGCCCTATGCGGGGAATGCAATGACGCAGGACATGTCTGGGGACGCTTCCTGTGCAATTGGTATGCAGCACAATGGAGAAGCGGTGGTCATTGATGTCTCGAGAAAACAAAGGCTTCGTTCCCATTGTGGCATGTCCAGCTGCTGAGGCTGAAGAGAATGACATTTTTGTCTCGGCTAGACTCATGGAACAATGGGTTCCTGCATTTGGTGCGCAACACTAAAAACGGCGGTTAGTTGCATTCATGGCCGTTTTGGCCGGCTCTAACAAACTCTATGAGGTAACGGGGGTCAGGCCGGTATAGTCAAAGGGAGGGATCAATCAAACCTTGAACTTGATGATGTGTGAGTTGATGACTGAATCAGTTGTTGAGATCATATCCGAAGAACCGTTTGTTCCTTGTCATTTGTTATTTCAGGGTATCCGGCTAATGGTCGTCCAATACGTGGCAGAACGGAGTGATGAGTTCTGTACATACATAGAGCCGATATGGAGCTGGCAGGGATGTCGATAGAGCTCATACCCTGGAAGCTCGTAGATGGCGTCAACGGAAATCCATTGCCACATGAGAAGCAATTGATCAGATCTTCGGCCGCTTCAGGTGAAACAATCCCACAGCCAGACAGACGTCAAGGGTTGCAACCGCCAGCGCCCGTTTCATTCGCGCATGTCGCTCTCAACGTTCAACCTTGCGGATGCTTCCTAGCGTCTACCAGCGTCCAATCTCGTGCGCCCAAGTGTTCATGCATGGACACACGTCCATTCCGGAGGACTGCTTGTTTGCCTATCAGCATCATCATCAGCATCAGCACCAGCAGTGGATGGGCACGTCCAGTATCACGGTGTACATGAACGCAACCTCACCAGGCGCCTGTTTGACGGAGTACATGCCTGTCCGGCGGACACACGAGGCGCCAAATGGCCGCTGCAGAACAGAAGCAGCGCAGAGCATCCTGAAGCTGTTTGTCTGCATATGCATGTGCATGTGCATGCATCTGCCTGTGCCTGTAATTTCACGGCTTGCAGGGCAGAGGATGCCTGCGCCACGCTCGCCTTTGCCTGCCCTGCTCATACAACGTCGAGCCTGGCCAGTCAAAATTAAATACCTCAAGAGCAGAGCAAAGAGTCCGGTCTGGCTGTTTGTATCCAGACCAGTTGGTCGGACGCTGTGACTGCATGTACAAGCGGTACTCCGTAATCAATGCCTGGCAGTTTGGTCAACATTCCACAGCTGAGCAATGGCGAAACGGAGCTCATCTTCTAGCAAGCCGGGCCTTCCCAGGCACCGTTCCGCTTCTTCGGCCACGGCTCTCCAGCTCGGGATCCCTTCATCTGAGTAGTTCACCGCTAGCAGCCCACAGAGTTCATGCTAGCAACCAATCTGGTTTAACTCCGCCTCTGTGCCTGACGCCGTCCAAACCTGCGGTGATGGCGATGGCTTCAAGCCCTCACTCAGACGCGCGCGCCCTTTTCGTCCGGGCCCGTCGGCAGCGACAGTTCCTGGCCTCTCGTCGTTTGCTTCGCTGCTACTGCTCTTCCAGGTGCGTTTCTTCCGGAGTCTCTGGGAGCTCGGACCTGCGTCTCCCCTGCAGGTGGCCCAGCTAGCGGCGCTTCTGTCCTGCTTGTGCCTGCTTCTCTAGTCTGCGAAAAGAAGGGCACCCCTGCAGCTGCGCGATAGCGCCGGCCAGTAGGAGCCTCTGTTTGCGTTGCCTCGTCTCCAGCCAGAGACAGTCAGCGCAAGATCCTTCCTCTCTAGCAGCTTGACACACGAGGCCTGCAAGGGAGGGACAGTTGAAGACAAAGAGAGAGACAGAGAGGATGAGGAGGGATGGCGCTGCAGTCGAGATAGAAACACACTGCAGTTGCCTGGTGATACCCACCGAGGCAGGCGGTCAAGGTCGACGCTCTCGTCTTCTGTCCGTTTTGACAACAACTGCCAGGAACCTGAAGGAACCCAGCCGGAGATTGTAGGTACCTGACAAGGCCCCATGTTTGTGCTGGGGAGTCCATGTATATTCGCGGTTCGGCGCAGGTACGAGTACTGGCAGAAAGAACCGGGAAGGAGCCTTGAACAGTCGAAGCTCTTGAGTGAGAAACAAAGTTTATCGTCCAAACTCAATTCTATGGAAACTGCGATCACGAGAACTACCAAAAAGTCATCAACAACAAAACAAAAACAAAACAACAACATCACCATCATCAAGATCACCAACCGAGACTCATCAGCTCCACGTCTCACCCACGAGCGTCGCCTTGCATAAAGCAACCGCATCAGCACCAGCAGCAGCGCAAACTCTGCGGGTCAGCACCCAGCCCGCCCAATTATTACGGAGCCCCGAACCAGCCCCGGGCGCTGAGGCCAGGCCGAGCCAGCCAAGCTACTGCTGCTTCTGCCGCTGCTGCTGCGACCACCACGCGAATATCCCCTTTTCATGGGCCTCCCCCCGGGCCGCATCTTGTGCCCCGTCAACCGCCTTGCTCGGCTCTCTTTTCGCATCCTCCACACTCGTTTTCCTCCGTCCGTCTGTCGCTCTCTACCTGCTGACCGTCTACGCTCTTTTCTGCCCTGTCCATACTCGGCATACGCACGCCTTGGCTGGCATCGTTGCGCGCTTCGTCTCGCCAGTATTCCTGCTGCAGACCGTCTTGAGTCGTCCTCCTCGACCTACGAAGTACCTAATTGCCCTCGGCTTCACGTCCTTTTAATTTTTAATTCTTTCAATCGCTACATCGGATCGCTCCGTAAAACTCTTTGACAGCTCGACTGCAGCTCTCTCAGCGCGCTGCTCGTTTTTTGGTTACACTTCGATTCTCCCCTGGGTTCTTACTTTCATCTGCTTTGCGAACATAATAGCCGCCGACTCTTTAGACGCGACCAATCAGTTTCAGCTTCCTCTGTCCCCCCTCTTCGTACTTGCCATCGGACAGCCTTTCGTGTTCTGGTAGATTTTTGCTTCTGTGCGAGCATCGCCTGTCCAATCCCAATTGGCATGGGCCAGCAGCCCGACCTGCTCACACCACCATCCACGACAACGAATCGAAGCCGTCGGAGATAAAAATTGAGCACAATACAGATAGACAGCGTCGCCACCTCCGCACCAGACGATAGACTGGCCCCTACACAGGCTCACGCCCTGCAAGACCGAAATCCGTTCACAGCTGCGCCGACATCTCGCCATTTCCGCATCAGTTGGGCAAATGTTATGAGCCAGCCCTCGTGTTGAGTGAGCAGAGGATGTCCGAATCGCCCGACTCCGAGCGGTCCTCTCAGGGTGAGAAGCTTCAGATCCGACTGGTGCCTTACTCGCCGCCCCGACTCAGCGGCGGCTCCGAGCTTTTCAACCCTGAGCCTTCTCTCTCCTCGAGGCAGGACAATGTCGAGGTTCACGCCGCCGACGAATCGCCAAGGACCTCGAGTCCTCCGCCTTCAATCTCGACCGTCGTTGGTCCGTCTCGCTCCTCGACGGGCAAGCGTCGCAGTTCAAGCATTGGCGCTAGCAAGGTCCTCGAAAGCGCATCATCGTCTGTCGAGGCCCTCGAGCCCTCGCGGTCAAGGAACCGATCACAATCTCTGTCACAGTCCCTCAGAACCCTGACATCTCCGCCGTCGCCAGAAATCCAACCTGCAGCCCCTACAACTCAACGTCGCCCCAAGAGATTCATCGACATCAACCTGAATTCTGACAACAAGACCTTCTCGCTCGTCCCCTTGACCTCTCGAGCCTCCCGCACCGACTCATTTGTGTCAGCTCGCACCGATTCGAACCCCCATTTCTCTGTCGCTTCCAGTGCTTCCTATCGGCAACAGTCTTCAAGCATCTTTAGTGAGGACCGCCCCAGCTCCCCTTTGACGACCCTGGCCGAAGACAGCACGTCCGTGACCGCGTCCTTTACCCCCTCCATCCCTGAAGAAGACTCCGATTCCGCCTCACCATGGGACTATCGCCTGGTTGGTGGACTGCGCAAGGTTGACAGCCAACTGAGCGATGTCACAGATACCACTCCTACCCGCCTGCCTTCATTCCTGGAAGAAGAACAACAACAACAACCCGACCTCTCGAGCAAGATTGCGATCCCCGAGGAGCCTATCATTGCGTTCCCTCTCACCACCAAGCGATCATTCTCGTCTGGCAAGACTGGCAACACGGTATCAGATCGCACCAACTACAAGACGTATGCGCAAAGCTCTTCCGGCCCGGACACTGTTCGCGGCTCCATGGCATCGGATTTTGACACCTCTTCGCTCTTCCCCACCGGCTCCAACTACGTCGTTTACGATGGCGCATCAGCTTCTGATGAACCGTCGCGGCCGCAATCAGACTCGGAACAGAGGGAAGCCCCCAACTACATCGTCCACGGACACCGACGTACGCAGTCTGACGGGACGGATATCTCCCATGCGCAGTCCGAGTATTCGAGAGATAGCATGGTCGTTGCTCCTTTACGGCCCATGCGGTCAGGTCGTCTCTACTCCAACTCGACGATTGTGAGCGCCAGATCGCTTGAGCACCTGAGGACCGGCTCTTTGACGTCCATGTCCAGCGCCAGAGTCCATCAAGATGCGGATCCCAACGCGCCAATTGGTATGTCTACGCAGGTGGATTTGGAAGGACGGCACTCACGGAACCAATCAGGCTCTGGACAAGGCATTCACCGCAGGAGTCCTTCTCGAACACAGCCGTGGGGCACCGCCCTGTCTACGGTCCTTTCGGAGAGCGAACGGAGCGACCCGTCGACGCGATCCATCTCTCGACTGTCTGGCAATGCTCGTAGCAGCGTCTTCACGCTCAACCAGCTTCGACAGACGGGAAGCTTCTCCACGTTTGGACTCGAGGAGGCCCTGGCCATGGCATCTCGTTCTCGGAGCGGCTCTGTGGATCGGCCTCAGCCAGTCCACGGCAGAGAAACGCCTTATTCCACTGCTCGTCTAGTGCGCGACCATGACGAGGACGGCGATGGCCTTGCGGATCTGGAGAGCATGAACCGCCTTCCCTCTCGCGCCCGAGGTCTCAGCATGGTCTCCAACCACTCGGGAGACAGAAACCTCCGCTCCTCAAGCAGTTCCCGAAACAACAGCATAAGCTACGCGGCCATTCCGGCATGGGCACGGTGAGCAAGCTAAGAATAATTCATCAATCTGCAAATGCTAACTTGGACAGGGTCTATTACGGAAGTGGAGAGCGGCGCTTTCTCGCAGCGCAGCCTTCCAACGAGTCCATGTTTTCGCAATTCACCAGCAGCTTACACCGAGATTCGTCCCATAGCCGCTCGCCAAGTTATGAGCAGCACACCCCTCCCGAGATTGTCAATCCCCGTCGCCGACCCCACGAAATCTACAGGCGAGCAAGCGAATCCGACTCGATGGACATCAGGCCGGTGCCTCAACCCGAGCCCTACATGCCCGTCGACTCTGGCGTCAAGAAGAAAACGTCGAGCGTCTGGTCGCCGCATCTGCAACACGACAGACGAGCTAGCCGCTATAGCATCTGGTCGCCTCCTTCGTTGTCTGAATCTGCTGATTTTGGACTCTGGCGACGGAACATTCAGCTCGTGCTGTTTATTATTGGGTTCATCTGCCCATTGGGTGAGTCGCTCGTGCAGTCCATTTGCGAAGATCGCTTGATTAACAGATGGGAATAACAGCGTGGATGCTTGGCGCTGTTCTGCCGATTCCTCCTAAGCCGGAGCGGGTCATGACGGAGCGAATCTACATCACCGGCCATCTCGACATTCGAATGGAGGCGCGACACCAGAGGCAGTACATCCACGCGGAGCGCCTGCACGAGCGGCTCAAGTGGTGGAGAAGCGTCAACCGGCGCATGTCCATCATTGGCGGCATCATCCTCAGTCTCGCCGTCATCCTCATTGCCGTGGGCGCGAAGCAGCAGTGGCATTGATGAGGAACTCTTGTCGATTCTATCAAGCCTGGGCGGACATTATAAAAAGCGACGGTTTTTGAATTTCAGCGTTCATCTTTCTTCTTTTTTTCGTGGTGGGACGACATACCTTTTGTGAAGGGAACTCTTTCTTTCTCCCTTCTGGGGAACGGCGCCGATTCTTGGATATTCTTTTCCGACTAACATTCGATTTTTTGCGCAAAAGCTCTTACGAGATTACGATTCATTCTTCCGCATTACCATACACAACTTATTCCACATCCATACACATATAACATACACATGTACACGCACGACGACTTTTTATGCGTAACGCTTTCTTCAACTACTTTTTTTATATATATATTCACTTTTCTCTTCATTCGAAATCTGATGGAGCATGAGAGACTTATGATGGTGTTTTTGACCTGAACGGGGCGATGAGGGTTTTTGGAATCTTTTGGTGGGGTGGTTTTACACGCGGATACATTATGTACGATATACACAACATGGTGTTTGTTGAGGATGATTCACTGAGTGGAAGGGAATCTTTCGATGAGAGATGTTTGAAAGAGGGAAGCCGGTGATGAACGATGGTTGGCTTTGAAGAGGCTAGGATTTCGACAAAAGCAGATGAAATGAGACTATTTACTTGCTACATATTTTCATGTGATTCGTCTGTTGTTCATGACATCGTATGTAAATACTCACTTTATATGCTACGTGCTTCCGAAGCAACAAAAACTCTTGCGCTCATTCCATAATAGTAAAACAAAAGAATCTTCATAGACAACGGCTAGCATGTAGAGGTGAATAACACGTAGACAACTCGAATCTGTAGTAGTATAAGATGCCTTGTCCAAAACCCATCCACACGATCCCCAAACCCGCTCATTATGATAAAATATAGCCCATCCCCACATGTCTTGTCTATGTGTCATTACTCGTTCTCATCCCAAAAGGCACCCAAACATCACCCATTACTCCAGAACAGTTTTCTCCCCAGCTTTCACTCCCCCTTTCACCCCCTCTTTTAACATCTTTAGCGCGTCTTCCTCTTCTGCATCGAAGCAATCTCCGCCCTAAACTCATTGACAGCCTCGGCAATGTCTCCCTCGGGATCCTTGGAGATGCCCAAGATGGGCTCCTTGCCCGAGAGGCTCTCGCTGCTCGCCGTCCGCTTGAGCCGCGCGCTGGCCCTACCCTGGCGGCTCTCGAGCTTCTTCTTGAGCAGCGTCTTACCGGGGGACGCGAAGAAGGCGAGCGATGCCGTGGTCCAGATGAAGGCGTAAAAGTAGACGTGGGACCAGGCGCGGAAGGACTCCCCGAAAGCCAGGATGAGGAAGGGCAGCGTCGTGAAGGAAAAGGTGAGCTGGGTGACGAGGTACGTGGCAAAGTCGTAGTACTTCTTCTTGGGCGTGGGGTTGCCCGTGATCGGGTCGAGGAAAAAGGGGCGAACGTGTCGGCGGAAGTCTGTGTCACGCGGAAATTTACTTGTTAGTTATCCAAATTGAATGGTAGACGAAGGAGAAGTAAAAGAGAATTCATACTCTTGGCTGAAGTCTGAATCAGACTGGCCAGCATGAAGCTGAGATAGTAGCCCGGGTAGAAGCCGTGCCAAAAGGCGCTCGTGATAAAGGTGGTCATGCTGGCGCGGAAGCCCGGCTTCTTTCCCCGGGGCGTCACACGCAGGTAGATGTAGTTGCGCAGCCAGTTGTTGGTGTTCATGTTCCACCCGGCCAGGTACGCGCGCGGGTTCTGGGCCGTCTCGACCATCCAGGGGTCGACGTTCTGCAGGCGGTTCCACGAGACCTTGCCGGTGACGGGGTCGACGCCGTTGTAGCCCAGGCCGGCCAGGATGCAGGCGCCTTCGGTCAGGGCCCAGACGCCGTAGAACTTGAAGCGCGTGACCTGGCTGGCCATGTGGATGAGCCAGACGCGCTGGAGGAACGAGCGCTCGACAAAGGACGGGTCGGTGACGTGGGTGTGGCTGAACCTGCCGGACAGGGCGACGAAGAGGCCGATCCAGACGAGGCCCGTGATGGCCTTCTTGGTGGCGGGGGTGCCGCTGACAGGAGGCTTCTTGGCAGGGTCCATCTGGGCGGGGACGTCGAACATGGACGTGTCGATCCAGCGGCGGTACTCGGCATAGTCAAAGGCCGGGCCGGCGAAGAGCGACGGGAAGAAGAGGACGTAGGCGGCGTAGTCGACGAGGGGCGGCAGGTCCTTGAGGGCGCGGTTCTGCTGCAGCTCGGACAGCTGGTCGGCGGGCAGCTGGCCGTCGGCGACGTTCCAGCAAAAGGCGGACAGCTTCATGACGAGCACCATCTGGGCGCCGGTGATGTCGACGCGGGAGGGATTGTTTTCGATCTGGCGCTGGATGTGGCTGACGGACATGTGGCCCATGACGAAGACGAAGCCGATCCAGGGCATGTAGGGGCTGCCGCGCAGGTACTTTGCGATGGCGTAGCTGCCGCCGGCGCTGATGGCGAGGGTGAGGATGCCATCCCAGAGGTCGAAGAGGCCAATGAGGTAGAAGAGAGAGACGCTATTGACGATTGATGGCGCAGAAGAGACGCCGAGGTGGTCAGCTCAAAGTGCGGACAGGACGGGTCTTGAGGGCGGTGATTTACCCGATGATGAAGAGGTTCTTTAGAAGCGGCTTCGAGTCCGGCAGGCGCTTGAGGATTCCCGCGAGCGGATACGAGAGAAGAAACGAGAAAGTAAGCTTGACTGTTGAGAGAGAGAAGAAGAATATCCGATTAGAGCAGGTTCACGAATCGAGTTCGTCAAGGCGTCTAGAAGGGGTCCGTTGATCCTTACGTTCGTCGGGAGAAGCGCCAAGCTTCGGTGCCAGCGCCTCGAAAGCTGCAAGAACGAAACAACACACGTCAGCTCAATTCGGAAGGACACAAACAGATGATAGTAGATGGAAAGAGAACTCACGGCTGTGCAGGAATAGCAGCATCGCGAACGTCTGCGCCCTGGCCCAGGAAGTCGAGGGAGTTGTCAGATGGAAGACGAAAATCGATGATGTAGTTGGGGAGAAGGAGGGAAAAAAAGAGGGACAAGCAAGACAGGGTACCTGGCAGAGGAGCTGAGGAGCTACCCCAAGAAAATGGAGGGGTCGAAAAGCGGGAAGCTGGAAAAAAAAAGGTACGGGAAATCACATGGAAAGAAAAAGAAACACGACGATGTTGTAGCTGGAAGGACGGTTGGATTACAATTAGCACTGAATAATTGAAGAGTTCGTGAGAGTTAGGAGAGAGAGAGAGAAGAGGCAGCAGGAAATCGTTGAGCAAGACAAGCCGCTGTCAACTCTTTTTTGTTGAGGCGCGTCAAATGACGATGCATGCGCGGGTTTCCTGTGATTGAACGACGTCAGCCACCCTTGGATCCAATAACCTTGAAGGTACCTCAGGTATGATGCACCACCCATGCATGCACATGCTCAAAACCGGCTCTCTTTCAATACATGTGGTCTCATACAGTTTTTGCCCGACAACTAAAGTACATACTACCTCCTCGTCCACGGGACCCCAAATCATTCGATGAGACGAGACGCACGTGCTAAACGATTCATGCCATACTTTGCTCTTTTATCTCTTCCCATTTTACTTCAGATCTAGTACATACCATTACACACGTGAAAGCTGAAATTGTGAATGTTAAGCTGAAACTCTCTACCACGAGGTTTACATACATGGATATAGTCAACTCAGCACACATGGCTCTTCAACACCAAGGTATACCTCAGGGGAATATCCCCAAACTCAAACCATCTATTTACTGTTACTATCTAGACTACTTTAAAACTTTCTACAGCTACAGACACGTGAACCCAAGTATGGGACTATTGATCATCATCCCGGACCTGCTTCCTCAATATATATACCATCCAGCATAACATTCATGAGCTCAGACAACCCCATCAAGGCGGCACAGCTGCATCAAGTACAATACCACATACACATAATTCACGGGGCACATGTGACTGGAGGCAAGGTGGAGAGCAACAACTCATTGAAGAACTATAACGAAACTATCTGAGAGCAACAACTTTTTTTTTTGTGTTTTATCTTTTCAAAGCAGGTAATCAAACCAAGTCTCCATCCGTGTACCACTGCAAGTATTGCTGCCTCCGCGAACCTGATTAAGGAAGCCAAGCATTCCAACGTCCAAATCCCGTAAAGGCCCATCCCCAACTCAGATATTGAAAATTAAGATAACCCAAAGATACCGAAACAAAACCAGAAAAAGTCGACAAGGGGTATTAGATACTCCCGAAACTCCGCAAGGATAACCGAAATCCCCGTCCCAAAAGTCAACCGGAAACTCCATCCCAAAGCTCGCTCAACTGGGCCTGAGCCCAGCAAGGCCGTGACAAGTCCCCATGGCGAGCTGTGCCCGCGCTGAGTCTGGTAGAAAAGCGCAAACTTTTGCCAACGCCCAATGCCCCGTGACTCCCGTGTGATGCCAAAGCCAAATCCAATCTTGTGTGCCCCTTTTTTTGCCTGCAATGTAAAGAGACGAGTGTATTGATACAGTAAATGAGCAAACGCCAGGCAGCTGATCGCTCCCTCCGCCGTATTTGGGTGCGCTTGTTACAACGGGCCCCCGGGTCCCGGGTCAAACCAATTCGGCCACTCACCAGCAACGGTGGCAGCAGAAGTATGATACTGAGAAGTGTTGGCGGGGATCTGGTGGTCCCCAGGTACAAGTGCCACATTATCAAGGGCCGGTGTATAGGCGCCCCGTGGCTCGCGGCGTCTCTGATGTGACGATGGCCACAGCCGCGGCTGACCAAACTGCTGAGAGTGCGAATGTAGATGCTGCATTGCGGCGTTGTGCTGGTGTTGTTGTTGTTGTTGTGGTTGCGGTTGTTGCACGGGGCCGGGCTGCTGATGTTGATGCTGCACGGGGCTGGGCAGCGGATGCTGATGCTGCGCGGGACTAGGCTGCAGCTGGTGCTGGTGCTGCGTGGGACTGGGTTGCAGCTGGTGTTGTTGCTGCGCGGGACTAGGATGCAGCTGGTGCTGTTGCTGGTGGTGCTGAGGCATACCCAGCAGCTGCTGTTGATGCATGTGCTGTTGCTGAAGTTGCTGTTGCTGAAGCTGTTGTTGTTGCAACTGCTGCTGTTGCGCCTGCTGCTGTTGCGCCGGCTGTGGGTGACGCTGTAACTGCGGATAGTTGTGGACGTGGTGTTGCAGTGGACCATGCTGCTGCATCGGGTATTGGTGATGATAAGCGTGTCCCTGGTCCATAGGCTGGGCCGAAACGTCGGCTGTAGCAAACAGGCCGGGCATCCATTCGCCAGTGGTAAACGCCGGGTCGGCGGCGCTCACGCCTGCCATTCCAGCCAAAGCCTGAGTGAAGGCGACCAGATCGGGGGTGATTGTGGGAACGGGAGGGGTGACCTCGCCAGCGGAAGACCCAGGCAGGTAGAGGCCTTGAGCAGCTGCGGCGGCGGCGGCGGCATTGGGGTCATTGGGGTCCTGGAGATGTTGATGCAATATCAAGGGCATTCCAGGTACGGGTGTGCGGAAGTTCTGGTTGTGGTAGAGCTCGTTGCGAATCTGTACGTCTTGGAACTGGGGGTGGTTTGCCGGAGTGATGAGGTATTTGACGTCTTCGAGGTCGTAGTAGCTGACCAAATGATGAGGGACGCCACGGAAGTTGATGCTGATGGTCTTTTTGACCAACCCGTCGCCCTTGAAGTCGTATGAATCCGTCAGAGAACCGACCAATGATCTCTCCATTTCCGGCGTGACCGACGACTCCTTGGTTACGGGCTTATGTACTCCATGGCCGGCTCTCCTGCGCTTTAGGGCACGCTTTTTCTCGCCTGGCGGAAACGGTCGTTGCAACTCCCTGTATATAAGGAAATTGTCTAGGATGCGGCTGGGACTCCAGGATATACCGTCGGTCCAGCGCTTGATGCCCGAGGCATGCTCTTCGTAGATGAAGACGCTGCCGCTGACGATGAGTTCCTGCCGTTCACGGTCATGCGGGCGGCGTGGGACGTGGCTGATGATTCCGTCGAGGCAGGCCGTGAAGAGAATAAGAGCGTCGTTGGTGTCATTGATAAATCCACGGTAGGTGGGAGCCAATTTAGGTTGATCAGACATGTTGAGTCCGGTAAACGTCGACAGACGATACAAAGAGTATAAAGAGAGATAAGAGAAGACGAGCGATACTCGAGAGACACGAGCAGAACTCGATGATGTGAAAGGACGAGGTATTAGAGCCGAGACGATCGAAGGAGGAGAGGACAGGATAAGCAGACTGAGCAATCAGAAGTCCTTGAAGAGGACAGAAGAAGAACAAGAGTTAAGAGAGGATGAGAGGCGGCTGATTAATGTAGGATCTTTAGTAGATCCTAAATGGGAAGAGAAGATGGGAGGAACAGGATAGAAGGAGAAGTGATCTCAGAGGAGGATCAAAAAGGTAGATAGAAGGGAGTGTTAAAAGAGGATAGAATATAAGGTGCAGAGTCTATAGAAGACAAGGTACAAGAAGGGAAGATGGCACAGAAAGCCTAGACTCTCTATAGGAGGCGAGAGAATATTGCGGCAGCAGATTCTCTGGAGGGGGAGAGAGAGTATCAGAAGATGGAGAGGATATAGATAGAAGGACCTCGCAGGAGGAGTAGAAGAGACCTCGCAAGAAGGCGAAAGGAGATCTCAAAGGAGGACGAGAAGAGACCTCAGGGGACCACTGGTATAGACCTCGAAGGAGTCAAGGATAGACCTCGGAGGACACCAAGAATAGACCCGGAGGACGACAAGGATAGACCTTGAGGTTGATGAGGAGAGACCTTGGAGTATGGCGGATAGATTCCTCAAAGGCTGACGAGCAGAAGAATACCCCAGAGGCGGATGTGTAGACGGATACCTCAAAGGCAGATGTGTAGACGGATGTCTCAGAACCAATTTGTAGATTCCTCGGAGACAAACGAATTGGTGTATACCTCAGAACCAATGTGCAATTAGATTCTTCGGAGGCAGACGTGCAGACGGATGTCTCAGAACCTATGTGTAGATACCTCGGAGACAAACGAGTTGGTGAATACCTCAGAACCGATGTGTAATTAGATCCCTCGGAGGCGGATGTGTAGACGGATGCCTCAGAACCAATATGTAATCAGATTCCTCGGAGGCAAACGAATTAATGTATACCTCAGAACCGATGTGTGAATAGATTCCTCGGAGGCGGATGTGAAGACGGATGCCTCAGAACCAATGTGATTAGATTCCTCGGAGACAAACGAATTGCTGTATACCTCAGAAACCGGAGGGGAACGGTGAACAGAATACCTCGCCGGGGAGGAAGACACAAAAAAGGGTTTGAAAAAAGAGTTCGCAGGAGGCCAGTCCAGTAGCCCGAAGCGAAGACGAAGAAGACGAAAGTCAAGACCGAGGCGGCGATCTCAGGAACCGAGCAGTTGTCACGAACTCAGCAGCGTTGTCAAAGGCGGTTAAGCAGTTGATTGCAGCGTTTGAGTTGACCGAGAGCGAGCGATTGAGTCTTGACGAGACGAAAACGAGCCAGGCGAAGCTGAAGCTTGGTAACGATCCGAAGGTGGGTAAAGGGAAGCAGGAGCCGGGAGGGAGTGGGAGAAGCCGTGGTTATATAGCCCTGCCACAGCGATGGCCGGTCGAAGCACCTGTCAGGCAAGATCCCCCAATACGGAGTAGTCGGGCAGAGGCAAGGCGAGGGTAGCTGGATCTGGCTGGGCTGCTGGGAAGCTTTGAGGAGAGGAGCTTGTTGAGGAGGAGAAGTGGGAGAGGCGAGGACGCCGTGAGCCGCCAAGTACTCGTAGAGGCAGAGGGAAAGAGGGGTCCGGCCTGGTGTTGGCTTGCCCTGGGCTGGCCTGTCCTGTCCTTGCGCTTGCCGTGGTGTGTCTGCTGTGGCTTGTGGCTTGCAGGCCTTTGGCTCTCCTTCCTCGAACCCCCCCGCTTCGCCTGCCGGGCTGGCAAGGTACCCAGCTTCGAGGCCTGCCCCGGGGGTGTGCGGTACGGGCGTGTACCCGGAATGCCGGCGAGCGCAGGGCGGGCGCGCAGGTACCGGCACCTCTGGCGACGGCCATGTGAGAAGTACCGCCCTACCAGATGTGTTTCGAAACTTGCTGCAGAGATTCGCCGGGTGCTGTCCGAGAGCGAGAGCCACCAAGCATGGCAACGCCTCGAACCAAGCACGAGAAGTCCCAATGGCAATCGTCAGCCTTGTTTCGTTCTTTGCATCGGAGCCGCGGATCTTGCTCTTCAGTCTTGATTTTCTTCAGCGCCAGTAAAGTATGGCGGGAGCTGGCCATTCCCATCTGAGTTTTCAGTTTTCAGGAACCCGTTTAGCTTGGGCGGCCGATCAAAACGCAAAAAAAAGAGAGTTTTCGTCCCCCAGCAAGAGAGGACAATTCAAGGCTGTCAATGAGCCCTCAGCGGAATAGCTACTTTGGGCGACTGGCTGGGCAGACTGAAGCTGCAGAGAGGGGACATGCCACCATGTACACATCCCGATGGCCGCCTCTTTCGTATCGCAGCTCTTTCGCATCAAGGAGGAGGTCGGTTAGTTTCCCACGAGCGGGCGAACTGGCAAGTCGACGAGCAAAGCCACCCAGGTCAGCACCGCAGCGAGCCGGGGCTGTACCGGCCCAATTGCAGCAGCTGCGCGCGCCAGCATGCAGCGACCACAGTCGGGACTTGATCGATCAAATCCCCTTGCAAAAGCCTCGATCCTCTGCTCCCTGCTCCTCCCCCCCCTCCAAGTCCCCTCCCCTCCATCCCACACACACCACGCAATCGAATCACATCCCGTCCATATTACAAGGCCGACGAGATACATGCAGGTGCGGAGTCGCAGCAGCGTTAGCGCAAGTACCCCGGGATGGCCTGGGACGCAAAAAGCTTGGGCCTCTCGAGGGCCCGTTTCCCGCAACTGCCGGTGCTGCAGGGTCAAGGGTCGCAGGCGGAGGGAGGGGGAGCCTTATGGGGACCTAAGCAAAACCGGCGTCGATTGAGCAGCACCGCTGGTCTGGCTTATGGCCTCGCGGTTTAGTGACTGTATGAATCTGTCTGTATCTTCGTGTACTCCCTTTTAGCCGTGGTCTGTTTTCCTTGTTGAGCTCGTCTTCGTCCGTCTGTCTCTTCCCCTCTGTTTGACTCGTCCTCTGCAATGACGAGATAGATAAGAGCAATCCCGCTCGATGCCGAGGGCGTTTCGACGGTGCGAAATAGCTTCAACTGCGCCTCAGAGCCTCCGGTACAGAAGGATATCCATTGTACGTAGAATTAAACAATGAATATCTTTAATTTTGAGTTCTCTGCTGGAAGTACGCAATGCCAGCCACGGTGGTTGATCGCGCTCCCACCACACGTGCCGTGGGTAACTGTCAAAATCAAAGTATAAAGAACGCCGAATGGAAGAAATTGCTTCGATAGCGCGGCCAGCCTTATTTCTTAATTTTACAGCTTCTCCCATTCTGGATTACACGTTTCTTGATATGCCTTTTTTTTTTTTTTTTTGTTGAATACAAGAAATTGTCACCACGAAAAGAGGCGCGGCAACGCGGCATCAGAGCAAAGAGAGACAGACGGACACAAGGGGTGCGCACCTACTTGAGCCACCGTGTAAGAGGCAGAGCGGGCTGTGATTGGGCCTCTGCGGAGCACATGGAGTTCCCACGTTAGGTAATCTCGATACAGAATGGACAGCAAAGACGGCTTCCAAAAAGCCTTGACAAACACATGCTGCGCACATTTTCACCGCGCAAAATCCCCTCGGAAACGCTGCGCTTACCTTTCTCTTGGCCAAAGTCCATTGCATGTGTTTTCTCACGTCTTCATGCTGTTTCCTCGTTTCCTGGCGCCTGCACTCGATTATGAACTGCAACTGTGCCGCCATGGCGCGAGTGCACCAAGTTGCCCGCCGCCCGATCTAACGCTGCAGCCCTACGGAAGCTGCGATTGGCCCGCAGCAAAGTGCTCTCATCGCCGGATCCGGCCCCTCATTTTTCTCTGCCAGCGGCTGCAGTTCCACGTGTTTTTCTACTGCTGATGGGTTTTGGAGGCGTCTTGCCTTGCTTGCGGCAACTCTCAAAGCAGAGAGATCGCTTCACAGTGATGCTCAGCAGCGCCTGACAGCGGTCGACGACGGCTTCATGCGGAGGTCAATCCGCGCGTCCATGTGCAGGTTTGTCAAATATGACGTCTCTGTAGCTGCAGCTGTAGCAGCAGCTTCGGCAAATTCATGATCGCGAGAGACCGCACACGCCACACCACCAAGACTGTACCTACGCAGCTCTCTCGCAGTCCTGACTCCGACAGCAATGCTGCTAAAGGTGCCTTAGTATACCGCTACTCCTGCCGCTATCACAGACTACTGCGATTCGTCTGCTTTGCTAAGCAGAGCCCATCGTCGATTGGGGCCGCGCTCCCCCCTCTCCTCTTCTTCGCTCGCGCAGGCCGCGGAACCGGCTGGTTGCGGGAGCAGCGAGTTTGGTGCCTCACCCTTTTGCGGCCGTCAGTCTCCACCCACATCGCCCGAGTGCCCAGTGGCTGTTCGAGCACACTCACTCAATGGCCCGTAGCAAAGAGTCCGTTGTTGGGCGACGATGGGTTCGTCTGACAAAGCGGCTAAAGTAATCGAAAGGAGGGGTCGCTGGCACTCGAGAATCGAAGCGAGGGAACGGCAAAGATGGGGATGCTCGACCACCTACTTGTTTGCTGAAGCTATGGATAGGTAGGTAGGCAAGGTACGGTTAGGTAGGGAGGCAGATGCCTTGACAAGACGGTTGGCGCGATGGGATGGAGATTGAGTTCAAGGGTCTCTGGGAGTATCCGACAGTCGTGGCATTAAGGCCTTCGATGAATGACATTGACAGCCGTTGTCAAATCTGGGCAATTCATTGTGAGTCTCTGCGAAACATGAAACATCTACAGCTTACCAGGGATCTTTACCTGCTTCATTCGCTTCTTGACCGGCCGGGCGTGGGAATGCCTGCAGGTAGTGAAACTCGGCAGGATTAACCCATCTCACGTGACGTCCAGCTCCTGCAACAAGGGACAGGCAAGCACCAATAGGGAAAATGATTCCTCTAGCACGCAGCGAGGTGCTACTCGGCAAGCAAGAGCCACCCCTCTGCTGCCCTCTGACGTCTGTCTTGCCTACCTATGCTGTCTGTCTGTCTGTTCCTGCCTCCTCTGCGTCTGTCTACCTATTGCCGCTACTCCCGCTGTTCGCTCCTGCTCCTCTGCTTTGCATACATAACGCGTATTCGTATCGCCCACCGCTTACCCATTCAGGCAGCACATCATCATCTTTCCTTGCTCTCGTCAATTGGTCAACTGAAGCTGCTCACTTCACTCAACTCCTCCATCTCCCTCAACCAACGCAACTTGCTCGACATCCACCGCGGCGATGGCCGACCTGTGCCACACATTCTCCTCGCTTCTGCCTCCACCACCCATTCCACACACACCACACGCAGCTAGAGCTCACCTCACCAATCCTGCTGCCTGCTCTGCCATTCGCCCAGGAAATACGGTAGCCAAGAACTCCCTAGTAGGTACCTCCGCTAGCTCCACGCCTCCGGACCCTCACGGCCCACCGGTTCGCCGCGCGCCTCCTCTCGCAGCGGCGGGCATAGGGCTGGAGTGGCTAACTGCCTACGAACAGCAGTGCGAAGCCGCAGCCGGTGGACCAGCGGCAGCTTTCTCTGCTCGCTTTGCTGAGCGTTCGGGCACCTCGCACGGCCCTTCCTCGAGAGAGCCTCTGCATCTGCTCAGCTACGCACGGAGCCACTCTTCAGTTACGGGCCCTCCTGCTTTTTTATTTTATTTCCTTTCGTTCCCTTGTGAATATCTAATGCTAATACAGACGAACAGTTTCACCTTCATGAGTTGTCGTTTGATTTGAATTTCATGGTTCTGGCGGCGTCTGAACGGCCGCCTTCTGGCTGACATTGGCGTTGCCATTCTTCACGGGAGAAAAAAATCTCCCGGGTAGTCGTGCGGGTGCGCAAAAAATGAGGCAAGATCCATGTGGAAAACAGCGAAGAAACTTTGGGTTCTGTATGCCAAAGCCCGGGGCCGCCAATGCTTGCTGGAG
Organism: Trichoderma citrinoviride; assembly: GCF_003025115.1. Taxonomy (NCBI): domain Eukaryota; kingdom Fungi; phylum Ascomycota; class Sordariomycetes; order Hypocreales; family Hypocreaceae; genus Trichoderma; species Trichoderma citrinoviride. Next base: position 1,721,914 of record NW_020194715.1, on the reverse strand, counting down.
GAATTCAATGCCACGCAACGCAGCCTGACCTGCTTTGACTGCTTGCTTCCACTGGTACCTGCATTTCCTGTCGCATCTCATCTCACATATCATCTTGCAGGCAGCTTGGAAATCTCACATATCATCTCAAGCTATCAATCTCACATGTCATGTCATGTCACATCGTCATCACATGCTGGCTCTGCGCAGGTGGGTTCGCTTATTATTCTCACCCCCCATGTCTGCAAAGGTGGAGGTACCATACCGAAGATACCCGGTACGTACTCTGTCTCTTGGACGCATTTGACTTTGGTACCTTGGGGCCGAGCCTCCCATCAAGGTGCCAGATGGTGTCCCTCGAATTACCCATGGATGCCTCGATGTCGACCAGCTTCAGACGCGCTGCTGCCATCATTTCTTTGTTGATCCTGCTGTTCCTCTGTGGTCAACGTTGTTTGGACCCTTGAACAGCTCCCGCATGATGACGATCGAGGTTTCAGCACAGACTGCCATGCTACACGGATTTCGTCGGGAGGAGCCAAGATCGATAACGCTAACGCGAGATGGAAAGGCATCTTGATCATCATTGGATGGGACGCCAGGGGCACCACAAAAAACGAGCCCCAGTAAGAGTTCAGCGAGAGCCAATCGGAAAGCAGCGCCGGGGCAGGCAGCGCTCAATCGCCAAAACCGCCAAACAGACAGCGATCGTCGTGGCGTTGCGGCGCCTCAATGCTTGTTATTTTTATACAGCGAAATCTTGCCTACGGAAGGCCACGACCTTGTTCTGCTGTCTTAGGGAACGCCATTCATCCCTCCGACCCTCCGGCCATTGTCACGATTCACAGCTAGCCGATTGCGTCGCTCTCTCCAAGCTGATTCCGTGAATATCTCGTCATTATGAGTGAGAAATGGGGTCAATATCCCCTTCCAACGCCCAGATCCTCGTCCCTCGTGGTTCTAAGCCTTGCCGCTCTTTATTTTATCCTTCTTATGATTTTAAGCATCCGCCGCCGTCAATTGAGAGTCTGGCGAGGTGAACAACGTGGAGAGACGGAGATTTTTCGGCGCGGGAGCCCCGGTTGAAGACGAAGATGAATGCATGCGGCGACTTTGCTGGAGGAGAATTCGGTGGGCTAACGTGTGCAAAGCAGCATTCAAAGGAGCACCCAAGTGGACTTCCCGGCACTCCGTCACCCGCCGTACTGGCACACTCGCCGGATCCTGGCCGAGACTCGAGTGATGGAGAAGGAACAGCGCAGCATGGCTTCACATCAAGCAACAGAAATGACTCCGCGCGCTGCGCACAAACACTTGGCCTCGCTTGACAATACTGACGCAGTAAAGGGGAAAAGCGAGCAGCATCTGATGACGAGCGGCAAACGGAGGCCGTGACACTGCTTCCAGGCAAAGTCGTGCCGCCCCTACTGCCTGCTATGTACCTACTGGTCTACCAGGGCACACGCAGTCACGACAACCCCTCTCTTGAATCCACTCTCTCTCTGCTCCTGGCTGACGTTACAGATCACTCTCAACGAAATGGCGGCTTAGCATCGATCTGACCAGCGCTGGAAGTACGTATCAATGGATTTCCTCAGGGCGCTATTTGCTCTCCCGTCCTCCCCCCTCTTCTCTTCCCCTCACACGAAAAGAGAGACCAGCGATGGGAAGACTCGATGCTTGCTGATGGTTGCTACCAGTCACTTCTTCTAATCATGAAGCCGTCCGTTTCAGGTCCAGTTGACATATTGATTCCAACACCCATACGAAGGACGAACACCTTGGTATGCATACCTGCTATCTTAGTATACCTTAGTAGAGTACTCTACAGTACTCCAGGCGCTTGATAGGCCCGTACAATACCTGCCTGTACACTACGAAGCTAAGCTACTACCTACCTTGCCACTACCTCATATACACTAGCCGCGAATCATAGTGCGGTCTACGAGTTATACTACCATTCAAGCCATTTTCATTGACCTCTGCAAGCGAGCCCTGGCGATGTTAGCATATGTGATCTGTCCGATTTGCCGCTACCTACCGGGGCTGTGCTGGATCTAAGGACTTGCGGGGCCTCAGTGGTGTTTGACTGTGGCTTCGAGGTGAGGTTGATGAAGTAGCCTTCAAGATGGGCAGGTAAGGTGGTAATTGCAATGCTATTCTGGCACCCCAGGAATAACTAGAACGAGCATGTAGGGCTGAAATACCCTTGGAAAGTAAGGACAAATTAACAAGAAGAGCAGATGATCAAAGGGGCGGGCGAGACGACAAAGGACGAGAGTTTTACGGATTCCCGGCCCAGATGATGTGTTTCGGCATCTCGGGTTCAAGCGCCAACGAAGTCATGACTCAGTTTCCGTTTCTGGGGGCTCAACGGTCTTTGGGTGGGAATAATGGGGGATCGTCACTCTGAGGGTATCTTGCGGCCATCGGAAAGCTGCTCCGATCGTACTTGTCTCTTGAAAGGAACTCGACGGCAACGAGCATGTCCGGACTTGAATCGGCAATTCCTCTTCTGGTTGCCTCGACGCCTCTTTTCCCTTCGCACTCCTTGTTTCTCTCCCGCACTTTTTTCGGAGAGTGGTCTGGAGGAGGAGGATTATTATCCGACACAGTGCAGGAGAGGGTAATCAAGGGAATTTCCTGCGTGTTATCCGAGTCGCAATAATCAAGGCAAGCAGACACATCCGTGAGAAGAGGTATTGCGGGACGGACAGACACTGTGTCGGGTACCCATGAAACCGGGGCATTCTGTAGGTATGAGTCAAGAACGGGATCCAGAATGGTGGCATAATTACCCTCGTTTCTGTTAGAAGCACTTTGGGCGTAATTAATACCCTCGCTCTCGAGTCCTAAGAGGTTGCACCCGCGGCTCGCCATGGAGGAGCAGCGGAGGAGCAGCGGAAGAGATAAGAAAGCTGTGGTGGGGTGCCCGGGCAAAGGAAAATGAAAGCCCTGGAGAGGAAACGAAACAAAATCTGTGAGTTCGACAGTCAACCAACAGCTCGTAAACACTCACACACGGAACAGGCACACTCACCACTCATCACCACCGCTCATCACCACCACCGCTCATGAGCCCGTTCGCGCTCACACTCACTCAATCACTCACTCACTCGCACTTCGGTCAGATCACTGTGGGGAGGGCCACAGGTCCATTCCATTGCTCCGTTGAAAATCGTCGCCTTGGCCCGGAACATCCCCTCAGTTCAATCCACATCCCCTCATCCCATTCCGCGTCCGAAACCTCCAGACGAAGCCGTTGAGCCTTGCGCCTTACGCCTTGCCTTGCCGCGGTGGAGCGCCTCCATATTTCCTTGCCCCTCTTCTCTCCCCCAGTCCGAGCCTTTGCCCAGTATCCTTGTCGCTCCCGATCCCTGTCCATCGTATCATTCTCCAGATCAATCGCCCTGGTCACAGCCGATTCCAGCCTATCAGCGCGCCGCCTCCACCAGCTTTCCTCTGCCCTGCCCCACCCCCTGCAGGCCGCACGTTATCTGCAAGCAAGCATGTCCCGCGCTTCTGACCACGGGGTGCCAGGGATCTGACGTTCTGTCAAAAGTCATGTTTTTGTTTTTTGCTCGTTGGTGGTTCGTCCGTTCGCCATGTGTGCCGGTTCGTAAGCCATCACCTCAGGTAGCATTGCGTGTTACCCCTGGTTTAGCCCAGTAAAATAAAGACGAGGGGAGGGGAAAGGACAAGGATCGCGACCGAACGCATGACCACTCAAAATCCGACATGTCCTCGTAGTTTGGACCAACGCCCAATTCAAGCTCCCATATAGAACCAGGGCCGGTCACTTGATGCGTACGCAGGCCCGGGAACTTGCATTGGAACAGGAACCGTCCCCGCAAACATGGCCATGTCGCTGCTGACTCGGGCCTTGTCAACTGCCTTTGACTCAGGCACAGGGAGGACCACTCCACACTCCCAGTTTCGACAGTTCATCTTGATGGCCTTGGTAGACCTGTCTCTCGATAGCCGGCCCCTAACAATTTCCCAGCGGCCGTCACGGCGGCGGCGGGCACAGTCAGCCTCTAATCACACTTGGCCCGGTGCATCAGCAGGCAACAAGAAAGAGAGAAAACGCGGGTGTGGTGGTAGAGATCCCCGTAAAAAAAAACTCACCAGGCGCTCTCGGAAAGATTGGCGCTCCCTACATAGGCCCAGCCTGGCCTTTGCTGCGTCGTCTGGCCTTGTCCGACCCGTCGCACGAATATCATTTTGCTGTGGACGAGGAGCCGGTCGCGAGCGATGACATCCCGCACCAGCTCTGTTGGAAAGGTAGGCGATCGCCACCACTTCGATTGCACGCAAATCGTGCCCCCGGCCTGTCACTCACGGTCAATTACCGTATTGCTTGTACGCGACTTTGGATAATATCAAGGCGCTGGTGATGCAGCACGAGACAGCGGGCCATGGCAACTCACATTGCGTCCGCCTCTACTCCCGGCTACCGTCCGCTCTGTGGGGAAGTAGATACGAAACCGTTCTTGGAGCTCCTTGGTCGCCGCTTCGTCCGGCTTCTTGGCTGCCTTCGACCTAGTGCCGCTGGACTTGTCCTTGAAGTCCTCTATGCCGTCCCGTCCTAGAGAGAATAGTGAATATGTCAAATGAGTATTACTTGTAAGCAGCTTAGAGGGGGGGATCCGTAATCTGTGCTCCATACCTCGACAGGCATTGTATATTGCCTCGATGAACTCGTGATTGATTGCTCCTAGAGAGGCAGACTATCCTTGACGGTTAGCACACCGTCCCGAGACACAGTGGAGATCAGAGCAACGTGCCAAGAGGTCGACCTCGACGGGCTCAGAGCTGGCTAGGCCGAGGGCTGCTACACTGGCCCCAAGACCGCAATACCCTGTGAAGGCAACGGTCAGCGACGATTATTCCAGTTCCACTTGTGGCCTCGGGCCTGTCACCAACCTGTGCGTTCTGCTGCCTTTCCCGTGTGGCTTCCGGGTCTAAATGATGAGGTTAGAAATCGGATCAGTATAGTCGTTCGGCAGAAAGGAGGGGCCATTCTCCTCTCTCTCTCTCTCTCCCCCTGCTCTGAATACGCACATGGTATGGACGAAAGCGATATCTGACGTCTTGGAGAAGTCGTAATTCGAGAGGCTCGCAGCCATTTTGTCGCCGACGCCCGTTGCCTGGAGGAAGTATACTAACTCCGTGTAGAACGCAGTCTGGCTCTGTGGAGTGGTGGCGGGATTTTCCAGTCTTGGGAGATCTATCAGAAAGACCATCTGTATGTAGGCAAAAGACGGAGATGCCCCTGGTTAGCCCGGAGAAAAAGAGAAGAGGTTAAAAGCCAAATTGGACCGGGGTGCAAGGCAAGATGATATCAGAGCAAGGGGTTTACCGACGTTTTCCATGACCCCGGTCTCACCCCAGTCGTACGGCACGAGGTTGCCCGTTGGAATGACGACACGGAGGCGGTTCGGATACTTGAGCAACTGCAATTTGGAATGCATGGCTCCCATCCCGTGCATCGGGGGGAAGCAGAACTTGATGTTTGCCGGGACGTTGCCACGCATCTGGGTCTTCTAATACGAGGTTGCCGGTCAGCGTTGCGCTCAACGACGGCGGCTAGATAGACAGGGGAAGAGTCTGGGCGGAGAAGACGGGCCAACATACCTGGGCTTCGTCTTTGGCAAATGCGAGCAGCAGTAGCTTGGTCTTGCTGATGTCGAGCTTGGAAAGCATCCACTCCTCGTCCCACTGAAAGGACGACAGCACGGCGAGTTCCAGCTGGTCCTTTTGGAAGACTTCCTCAATGGTGATGTCGTCACCCGTTCGTGCGCATCCCCGAGCCCAGGTGCGCTTGACGGTGCCGTTGGGGTACGGTAGGGAGCTCGTTGGACCTGCTAGTGAAGCCGATGCTGGCGCTGAAGCAGGCGCTGAAGTAGACGTTGTCGGCTTTGATTGTTTGCCCTTGGCTGCTGATGTTGATGCTGTGGCTTGTCTCTTGGGCGGTGGAATCTCGACGACGTCACCGTCTGTGTCTCCGTCTTCCTCCTTGACGGCCGAAGGACGCTGTCGCTTCGCCTGTCGCTCTAGACGTTGATGTTCCGGCGCTGATAGAGACGTTGTGGCTTGTCTCTCTGGTGGTGGAATCTCGACTACGTCCCCGTCTTCGTCTTTTACCTCGGCCTCATTGTCTTTCTTGGCGGTTGAAGCACGATGACGCTTTGCAAGGCGCTCCAGACGTTCCTGCTCCATGGCTCTGCGGTCGAGGGCACCAAACTGGAACTGAGACTGAGGCTGGGACATTGCCTGCGAGTGAGGTTGCGTAGGTTGTTGCGAAGTTGCCTGCGGTTGAGACTGAGGCTGAGACTGAGGAGGCCGAGACTGACACGGGGGCTGAGGCTGAGAGGGTGCTTGTGTTCGTGCCCGTGCCTGTGACTGTGAAAGCAGCTGCCGCTGCGAAGAGACCCAAGAATCCACCATTGGCGGCGGCATGGTCGACAAAACCCGTTCCTGGGCCGGTGGCGGCATCCCCGAGAAGACCCTTGACGGGGCCCGTCCTGGAACCTGCGATGGGTGCCGAGCTGGCCCCCGCGTGCGCACCTGCCCGGGCATCGGGGTTGGAGTCTCCAGCGTTGCCAATTCACTTGACGATTCTGAAGAGCCGGTCGTCTCGTCTTCTTCATCGTCATATTCGTCAGTTTCCTCTTCTTCATCCTCAAGTTCTTCCTGGACAGCGCGCATGGCCAGCAGAACCGCGTGCCGTATCAGCCTTTCCTCTGCCTCATGCCGCCGGATATCGTCTTCGATGATGCCCTGTATGATGCCGGTAGGGTCATTGCCGGACGCCATCATATTGATGAAGTGCTGGACATGGTCGTTGGACATGGCTCTGGCTTTGTCCGCCGTGACGAGGTTCGTCCCTGTCGCGACCTGAAGCCTTGAACGAGCTGAATTGAGTGCAGGATGTGCCGTCTGGGCGGTTGCGTGTTGTGCGTTTCGTCGTGCTTTCTTTGTGATGCCTGTCTGTCGTTGTTGCGTGAATGGGACCGGCGCGCTGTCACGTGGTTTGCCTGAAGGGAAGGAGCAACATGCGGTGAGATGCCGGCTTTGGAGGGAGCATCGATTAGATAACTGATGAAGGGACTGAGATTTGCGTCTTATTAAATACATATAGTAGATAGAGGTCGATGAAGTGGTTGAATTGCTTGATTCTTTGCATGCGTAACTTGATTGAATTACGATGTTGACCTGTGGAGAGGGTTGCATTCACGCTGAGGATGCTGGTGATGCACCTTGTATCGTGCGCTATCGATAACGAGACATGTCAACGTCAAGCATCAAACATGTGAATGATCAAGGTCAGAAGCAACTCATAACAGCCACCACTCTAACAAATGAATTATCTTCAAAGTCATCACAGCCAACCGTCCAATAGGGAGAAACAGAGAAACACAACAAGTCCCTCCCCCTCCCCCTCGAGAACAGAGTTTCCGATCATGGCGGCGACTAAGACGACACACGCATCGGACAATGACGTCCACGAGGCTGGTGTCTCAGTTTATATAAGGCCCTCCCCGGTTCTAACTGTACAACTCTTGTGCTTGGAGTAAACCTGAGAATCCAGACTCAGTTGTTCCTATCTCGTTCATCTTCAGACAGTCAAGATGGCTCCTAGTCAGCAAGCCAATCCACGGCGCCACATTGTCATTGTTGGAGGCGGCGCTGCAGGCATGGTACAAATCATCTATATCCTCCTTCTTTATATACATGAGCACAAATGCTAACATTGTCATATTAGTCCTGCGCCGCAACGCTGGCCAACCACCCAGATGAGTTCAAAGTAACCCTCCTAGAAAAGAACAGCATCGTTGGAGGCCAAGCCATGTCCATCCCCCTCGACCAAGAGAAATACGGCGCATCGTGGATGAACAATGGAGTGCAAGGAGGCTCCCAAATCTTCAAACACACCTTCCACTACTTCAACCAACACAACTCCCCCGCCCAGCCCCTCCAGCTCCAAGTCTCCTTCGGCAAGGGCCCCTCGGGCTTCTGGACAAACTGCTTCCCCAGCAAGCTCGTGGCCCAGCACGCCTCCGACATCCGCCGCTTCGGCCTCTTCCTCAAGGTCGTCAAGTGGACCATGCCCGTCCTCGGCGCGCTCCCCATCTCCCTCCTGCTGCGCCTCTTCTTCAGCCGCGGCTTCGCCGACAAGATGGTCTACCCGCTCATCGCCCTCTTCCTCGGCACCGGCAACCAGACGGCCCACGTCCCCGCCGCCATCGTCGAGCGCCTCTTCGACGACCCCAACATGAAGCTCTGGGACTACGACCCGGACACCCTGCTGCCGAACCAGCCCACCATGTACTCGTTTGACTGTCTGGACAGCTTCTACGGCAGGTGGAAGGACGACTTGGTCGCAAAGGGCGTCACCATCAGGACCGACACCGAGGTCGTAGAGGTTGCATCACGATCTAAAAGGGGCGTCGACCTCGTCATCAAGAACAACGGCAACGACGGCACCACGACAACAAACGAGCACTTTGACCACCTCGTCCTCTGCGTCCTCGCTGACGACGCTCTGCGCATCCTCGGCAAGTCAGCCACCTGGCGCGAGAAGCTCGTCCTCGGCGGCGCCCGCTTCTACGACGACCTCACCGTCACCCACTCCGACTCCGAGTACTTCAACAAGCACTACGAAACCCGCTTCAAGCCCGAGCTGTGCGGAGAGCCCAAGTCCGAGGCCCAGTGCCACCAAATCGCCTCTGCCAAGGGAGAGCCCGCGTCTTCGTCTTCGTCTTCCTCGCCCTCATCAGATCAGCAGCAGCAGCAGCAGCCGTTCAACCCCATGTATTACACATATACATACCAAGAGGACCCGCGCCTCATCGAAATGTCCTTCAACTGCAGCAACTACCAGCACCAGTTCAAACGCAAAGACGCCTCATCATCCTCCTCCCCCTCGTCGTCGCCATCGCCGTTGCCAGTCTACCAGACAATCTTCCTCGACAAGCGGAAGCGCGACCTCTGGACCGAAGGCGAAATCGACGAGAGCAAGGTCATCCAGCGCAACTGGTGGCACCAGCTCGGCCACCGCTGGCAGCACTATGTCCGCGTCGTGCCGGGCGTCATGTTCCTCCAGGGCCGCAACAACACCCTTTTCGCCGGATCCTGGACGTTGGTGGTATGTTTCCCTGTTTCCCTGTCTCCCTGTTTCCCCGTTTCCCTGTTTCCCTGTTTCCCCTCCTTTACTCCCTTGTTGCCCCGTCCCTTGCAGTGTTTGGTTCCACAAAGACCCCCATCCAGCTAATCATCACAACTCTCAGAACATGCATGAAGTGGCGTGCATCAGTGGCATAGCCGCCGCCTACCGCCTCGGCGCAGAGTACCGCAAGTTTGACGACTTCGCCCAGGACTTCTTCGTCAAGTATCTCCTAGTCTCTCACGGGAAGCTTTTCTCAAGGGAAGAAAAGAAGAGGGAAAAGGCCAAGGCCAAGGCCACCTAAGGGGGAGGTTGGATGATGCTGGTTGAGTAACTAAATGGGAGGGGAAAGGAAGAACAGCAGTGGGAAAGCTCCAGTACCCCTTGAAATTCAAAACACATAATAAACCATGACGAAGAATGTCGCAATAGTGCAAATGCCAAAACGATAGGAAACTATCTACTTTGCGCTATATACGCTGGGTACGCTACTCATACAAAGGGCTGTCGACACAAGAATTGGGGCAAACGCATTAGCAGAACGCGACGCAAAACGAATGTTGGGTCTGGTCATGCAGCTTGGCAATTGCACAAACATCAGGCTGAGAAGAGGGATATAATGAGAGACGAAACCATGTTAACGAAAGTAGAAGAAGATAAGAAGAGAAGAGAAAAACAAGAGACAAAAAGTAGTTGATACGTCCCAGTAGACGACAGATATTTGTCCTTCACATCTCCGCCCAGTTCCATGAGACCGACCACTCGTCGAAACCCTCCCAATGCCAGTATGAACAAGGAGAATAAACCGAAGAGACGGGCAAGATAGAACAAGCCCAAGCCGATGACCGCGAAACCGCCTAAAGAAACGCAAAATTAATGGTAGAAAGAAGAGATGGGCGGTATAGAACCGAAACTGCAAATCAGGACGAGAAAAGAAACCGAAATCGCAGATCAGGACGATGAAAGAAACCTCAGAGTAGTTGCCGTGCCATGCCATGCCGAAACATGTCAGAGATGCTCAGCCGGCACCAAGTACAAGTAGAACCAAAGGCCTCCAGCCGCAGCAATCGCCATGACTCATCGGGTATCATGAAAACCAGAACGCAGTCCAGCCGCAACGCGCAAAAATCGTCGTCCTGATGCAAGTTACAAGATATGTAACATCCAGAGTTCGTTTCCGCAACCGCAAAGTACCGTGAACCACCTAGTCGATATGCAAATCCATCTCCGCTTGCGCCCAACGCATCATTCGATGCATGTTCCTCCTTGGCCATTTGAGAAAAGAGAATGAAAAAAGAAAGGAAACTCGCAGGTCAAAACCCGGTGGGAGTGAACGAAATAGCACATGACCGTGTGCTCCCGAAAAACAGTTGCGTAGGCAAGGCATGGTGTAAACCCCCTTTCTAAGGTGATGCGAAAGACATGGCGAAGAAAAGGAGACGAGAACAAGAAATGCTTGGTACTGTTTCCCAATGATCCACAGTGACAACATGTCATCGGAGATGTAAAGAAGAAGAAAGAAGCAATATTTGTTGAAAATACATGATTAAAGAAATAGATTCGGACCACGATTAGCCAGTGAAGAGCCGTCTCTCAGTAGGCGGCCGCTCGCCTCCGACGTCCAGCTTCAGGATCCGTCGAAGATCGTTTTCCATGGCCTGTATGCTGCTTGCGCTGCCATCCACTTGGCGGTTGGGGAATTGTTCAGCATTGCGAGGCTGCTGGGGGAACGGGAATGCAGGAGGGCTGGCAGCGGCTGGCGCCGTTGGCGCAGACGACTGAGGGGCGAAAAGAAACCTCTTGAGAGCCTCAGTTGGATCCTCCATCGTCGCGCTGGCATTTGCAGATGGCAAGGGGCTTCTCTGAGAAGCATGCGGGTTGGTCGCCATACTTCGTGCAGCCTTGATTCGGTCCTGATACGGGGTCGAGAAGGCTGGACCCAGCGGCTGGCCTCCGGTCCCCTCCAGCTCAAAGATCTCATTGTCGCCAGAAGACTGACTGTTGTACGCGCGGCGGTTCTGGGCCGGGCCGGAAGCAGCTTGGGAGGGGGGTGTATCGGTGTGGTGAGGCGGAGACATGACGCCGGCCAGCAGCGACGCCGGGCCAGCAGGCTGGTCAAACTGCCCGCGGGCCGCCTTTTCCAGCCGATGAGCTCGGAACATGAAGTCGAGGGGCGACTCGCGGTGCTGGGAAGCAGAGACGGGCCGCTGCGGCGTGGGGGCCTCTGAGTCGGTGGCAGGGGGGGACGGCTGGGGGACGACGCCCCTCGGCTTCCGCACCATGGGAGACGACTCGCTGTTCGACTTGAGGAAGCTCGGGATGGGCAGGTCTGAGGGGGCGGGCGAGGCATGGAAGGTGGCTCCGGCAAAGGGCGTGCTGGCAGCCGCCTTGGAAGCTGGCGATGTCTGCGGAGGCGACTGGTTGTTGCTGAGCTGGTAGTTGGGCGACGTCGGGTCATGCTTGGGCTTTGGTTTGTTGTTTCGGCTGCGTTGCTTGGAGCCAGGCTGGGCGCTGTAGCCTTCCGCAGGGACGGGCGAGATGGAGAACGTCTTCTTGGGAGTCTGGGGATTCTTGCGGTGGCCATGATGGCCGGTGTGTGACGAGGAGGCGTAGTTGACGGCATCGTTCTCGGAGGCATAGGCCTTGAGAGGGGCAGGCCTGCCTCGACCCTGTCGACGACGACCAGGCGTGGCCTTGTCTGGTGATGCTCGGGCTTCCATCGATTGAGTAGTGTGGATTCTTTGTCTTGGGTTTTGTATTGTTTCCGTCAGGATCGTTTCATCGAATAAGACTGAAGCTGGATCGTGGGAGGCGTGCGAACAAAGGACCGACTGAGGCTGGTGTGGTTTGAAGAGAGGAGAAAACGCTGCTGGCAGGGCTCCTTGTCTGGCGAGTGATAAAACACGCGAGCGTCAGTCAGTGAAGAGCCGGGGAGGTCTGGCGTATCGGCAAGGTGGCGTGAGGAGAGGATGGGGATGATGTCAAAGAGGCGAAGGGGGAGAGTCGTTATGGTAAGGAGCTGGGCAAACAAGCAAGGCTTTGTTTGGGCAGTGCTCACGATATAGTAGGTAGTTGTTTGCTACTGGAGGAGAAAGGTAAAGACGCCCGTTCAGCCCCGGCTACTCCGTATCGGCAGTTAAGGCGGCGCATAGTGCGGTGTACCTTTGCAAGCGACAGAGGCCAACAAGGTACTTTAGGGCCTAACTGGGCGACCCAAGGCCCCGCATGCATGCGCCATCAGCTGGGAGAGGGTAGCGCTAGGTACCGGCACTCGAAAAGTGGCTGCGTTTCTACGGCGATGTACCAAAACAGACTGCCAAAACAGATGCAAGCCTTTGCTTCTCTCCGCTTTGACGTTGTTTCAGGCAAGGCTGACAGAGAGGCCGCGCTTGCAGAAAGGATGCTTGAGCAACTACAGTTGAGACCGATGGAAGACACACAAGAGCAGGCATTTTATGTAAATGAATCCTAAATTACATGGTTGAACCTAAGGTCATGAGAATCAACTGCCCGCTATCGGTAGGTAGAGATACAGACGAGTGACTGTCGTGCCTCAGCTGTTTTGGACGGCATTCCACAGCGTCCGTCGCTGTCGTCATTTCGCCGGCTTGGGCAACTGCAATGCCCCGAGGTACCCAAGAGGTCCCCCTACGCCAGCGGCCAGCGCTCGCTGTACGTTGGCGCAACCTGCAGGCCCAGGTCTGCTAGGCGCAGCAGTAGCGGCCCATCCACAGCGCCTACTGCTGGTACCACGTCCGCTATCAAAGCATGCCCCTCGCTCTGATTACGAACCTTGAGGGTCCCAGCCAGCTCGAGTTACTGGCGACTCTACTTGTACTATCCGTCTATCGGCTTGCAGCATCTGGACAAGCTTCGGAGATTCTCCTCGCTGCCGTGACTCTGCTGCCTTCTGCACCCTCCATTTTGGATCCCGTTTGCCAGCCTGTATCTTCCGTCTCCTCCCAGCAACTGTTAGATTCGGTGTCGGGATTTTTTCTTTTCATCATCAGCCCGTATCACCGACTGCGTGAACGCTAAGTAGGTGCTGAACAAGACAGGATTGAGACTCTGTCCCAGGACCTTGATAGCTAACGGGACTGCAGAGGCCATCGATCGATTCCCCGGTGCTCCAGCTGTTCCTTTCTCTCCTACACCTGCTCGCCCCTACGCCTCGTTTCGTCATCCGCCGTCGATACTAGAGGTTTCTCGAACAAGGTCGCCAGCTATCCCAACATGGCCGACGTTGAAATGAGTGACGCTCCGGTGGCCGCAAAGAAGGCCGACGGCGTCAGCGGCAAGGGAGCGGAGAAGAAGAAGTTTGAGGTGAAGAAGGTATGTTGTGTCGCTGGAGCCATGCCTGCACGCCGTAAATCCAGCAGACGCTGACGGGGAACAGTGGAACGCCGTTGCGCTCTGGGCTTGGGATATTGTCGTCGACAACTGCGCCATCTGCCGAAACCACATCATGGATCTCTGTGAGTCGTCGTCCATTGCCCTGCATGATGTGAAAATCTGCTAACTCTCGCCAGGTATCGAGTGCCAAGCGAACCAAGCTTCTGCTACGAGCGAAGAGTGCACCGTCGCTTGGGGTATCTGCAACGTAAGCCATACATTTACCCATCCCACGGCCCAACGGCGATTTGTAGCAACGAGGCTAATCATGTGTTGCTAGCATGCTTTCCACTTCCACTGCATTTCACGATGGTTGAAAGCTCGATCAGTCTGCCCCCTCGACAACAGAGATTGGGAGTTCCAAAAGTACGGTCGATAAGCGACATTCGACGGGGACGAGAAGCAAATGGGACAAAAAGAAAAGAAAGGGAAACGTCATGAAATTGGAAGAAGACTCGCGGCATAACATTTCGAAAATGAATTTAAGTTACATGCTATTCTAAACGGCATGCCACAACGCCGGGCCTTGTTGAGCCGTCATGTCCCGCCAGTGTTGAATGCAGACCCGGCAGGCAGCCACTTGATCGGGTTCTTGTTGTAGAAGGGCCATGGCGGAATGACGAGGAGGAACGTCAATGCCGTCCCGCCCAATCCGACGTATACGCATTTGACGATGTCTTGTAGGACGTATCCGACGTTGAATGCGATGAGCTTGTTCGAGCGTGAGCAGATGGAAACGGGTATTCGAGGCCTGGGGGGGGGAGGGGGGTTCATACTCCTGTCAAAGCAAGAAAAAAGGTTGCGAAGCCCTCTGCTCGCCGTTGGCCTTCAAAGTCCTGTTGCGCAGTATGCCAGTCAGCTCGATGTTCGCCGTCGCGAGGTGGGATCTGGTGTCCTGACTATTTGGCCCTCGAGCACGTCTCGCAGCTTGTCCAGCAGCTCCTCCGCCATGTTGCGCGATGCCTGTTCTCGTATTTATGTTTCTTCGTATATAATTATTTCGTAACCGATGCTATTAGTGGCTTTGGCGTGGAGAGATAGAATGGCGAGGATGAGGATATTGTTTCGGTTTCTTGCCGTTAGATGGCCATGGTCATGGCTCGTCGCTGCGACGGAGAGTAGACACGTCTTTGGAGGATGATGCTTGTGGCGCAAACATGTCTCAACAAGGAAAGGTGAGGCTTGGGGAATTCGAAGTGTGGCGGTGCAAGCACCTGTTGGCGCTTTGAGTGCGCAGTTAGGAAGCTTAACCTGGACTTGTTTGAACTTGGGGCTCTGGCGATGGACTGATGGTTCATGGGGGTGGTGTATCGATATGCGAGGGCCTCGATGATTTCGGTTGCGTGGCAGTTTCAGCGGCGTACATGCTTGATGTTGTGTTGATCATCAGCCAGAGTGAACCAAGGTACTAATCTATATCTGCTATCGTACCTATTGAAGTCGGACAGCATCAGTCAAGAGCGTTGACAATCATACTGGCAGTAACAGTCGAAACGCTGCGACAAGCGTTACTATATCAAAGGAGACTCCCATCAGCTCACCAGATCGTGTCATGGCAGGGATTCGACTCGCAGAGCGAAAGCGGAGATGATGCCGACCCTGGCAGCGGCGGTGCCTTGCGGTGGCAATCACGAACGCATTGACGTAGAGGATATTATGGGTTTGCTGCTGCAAGTGACAATCAGTCTCTGCTCGTCCATCTTTCAGAGACCATGCTTTGTAAAGTTTTGTGAGTGAGTCACCGAATGAATAGGCCTGTTGTCTCTCTAATCATGGCTACCTGTATCTTATGAAACTGCCCTGTAGAAATGGGACTTTCACATGCCACTTGTTGCCATGCCTCCACTGAAGATTGTGTGTGTCACCAGCCAGACTCAGATGCAGCACAAACAAATACGTGACTCTGGTCTCTCCAGCTAATACCTTACGGAGCTATTTACATTGAAAGTCACTATCTCATTTGATTCATTGAATCATTGCCTTCGCCAACTACCTATTTACTTGGCTTTTCTCTCCCATTGGCATCAACTGATGCCCGACACTACCATCATCATCTTGGGCCTGCTCCTCAATTTTAGAGTTAAAGGGCGCTGGACAACGGTGTCGGTACCGGGCACCTATCAGGAGAGGCCGATGGGCAAAGCGCTACCCACGGCCAGATAGAGATATCCGCTGACCAGTAGCGGTTCTCTTAACAGCCTAGAGGTACTCGATGACTCCCCAGCAGCTCGGACCCGTACCCCATACCTCGTATCCCCCAAATTCCCCAGCGCTCCTCTTCGGTCTGGCCAAACCAGTTTAGCGACGGGACCAGCAGCTGATTTTCGTACCGCTACTGCAAAAGGGAAAATTTCGTTCTCCTCGCCCCCCCAAAAAAAGCCAATGGGGGATCTTCCTTGCTTTTCCGCCTGAAACCTTTTTTTTTCTTGTCCTTGACCAAGGAAAACCTCTGCTGTGGTTTTCTCTCTTCTTCTTGCTCCATTCTGTCTGAATAACCAAACCAAAAGGCCATCTGCCGCCTTTTCTTCCTCCTCCCCTAATTCCAGCAGCCCTTGACGCGTCCCCTCGGGCTCTCCAGCGCTTCAGGTTCGTTTTTCGCTAAGCTGATAGCGTTATAAACCCCGTCGTTTTCTCCTTGCGGCGCACACATCAGCCCTTTGCCTCCGCCGCAAACGAAAAGAGACGCCCTCGCAGCATCTCCTTTTACTCGCACCTCGTCTGCCGCTCGTCAAATCTCTCGACAAGCACCGACTTATTCCTCGTCATTCTCCTCTTCCCCCTCCGCCATTCGATCGATCACCCCGACAAGCTTCTGAAAAAGCCAGCCGTCCAGCTTTTGCTCGTTGTCGTCAGGGAATCCCTTTCCCTCCCGAAAAGCCTCGCCTCTGCGCATCGCAGACTTGTCCCCGGAAAGCCTTCAAGTTGGCTCAACTCGCCTCCCCGGTCGTTGTCTTCCCCTCGCTCCTCGGGCCCGGCTGCTGGGTCTATAGCGGAGTCAACAAAGAACCCCCATAAGTTGGCTTGCTTGATACTTCATCCGTTACCAATCCGCGTCCGCTCCCTACCTCTTTTCCCGTAGCTCCCGCCAGCTACAAAAAACAAAGACGAGGGAATCAGGAGACACCCTGGTCTTCGTTTTGTTCCAAACCAACTACTCGGCGCGCCTCTGCCGCGCCGAGAGGACACTTGACGGCCTGTCCCAGGCTTGAAGCGTCAGAGAAAGCATCGTCAAAGCATGTTCCAGAACCCTTAGAGTTTGCCAGCAGGCTTCGTCCGAGTTGCGCGGTGATTATAGTTTCGATACCCCCAGACCGCTCTTTGTCTCTTGTCCCAACTGCGAGATCCTCGATCAACCGAAAAAACCCAAGTCAACTCCCAATCATGTCCGAGCCGGAGGAAATGTTCCCCGACGTGGGAGGGTACGATACCCCTGTTCCCGAGCTCGACGACCACCGACAGCATTCGTCCGCTCAAAGGGTTGAGCGGCCGCGCCGGGGCACCTTTGATAGCCTGTACGGCGCTCGCCATCTCGATGCCGAGTCCGACAACAACCCGGGAATCCGTGTCCGCGATTTCGAAGAGGCCATCATCGACGAAGAGGGCGACAATGTTCAGCCTCCGCCGCGCCATGGGCGCCGCCCAACCGTGGAGTCGTCGCAGGATGGTAGATCCATCTCGCCTCCCAACTCGGTCAAGGCCTTCGCAGAGGCTCGACGTAGGGAGCGCGAGATGTCCTTCTCCGAGGCCAAGAACGATGCTGAGGAGCCCCTGGGCCGGACCATGTCCATTTCCAGTCGGCGGAGCCACCGAAGCAGGGCCGGCGAAGACGCTGACAACAGAAGCTTCCTGACCAACAAGACCGCCGAGGAAGACGTTTGCTACCCTCTCCAGGAGAAGCACTCCAAGCAAAACGAGCTTCGAATCGACTTTGACTACCTCGAGGACTTCATCGCCGATGAGAGGGCTGAGCGGGCTGCCCGGGCGGAGACGGCCGCAGAGGGCTTCAAGGACCTGCGACGCACCTCTACTCTGCCCAAGCCGGCGCAAATGGTCACGGTGGACGGCGACATTCTCGATGTACCCTCGGACGACTCCACGGCCAACGAAAAGGTGTCGGCGCAGGCTACCGAACTGCCAAAGGCGCCGTCGCATCCCGTGGACAACACTCGCTTCAGCTTCTTCTCCTCGGCGTGGGAGTCGACGATTCACGCCGCAGAGATGGGCGATCTCGTTCTCCCGGGCGAGGACCTCCGAGGGCTGTTCGAGCTGCCAGCGGACGAAGGCGGTGTCTGGTGGCTCAACGTCAACCATGCGACCAAGGAGGAGGTGTACGGCCTCGGCAAGGCGTTTGGCGTCCATCCCTTGACGATTGAAGACATTGTCACGCAGGAGGCTCGCGAGAAGATTGAGCTCTTCCCGTCGTACTACTTTGCGTCCTTCCGGTCGTTCAATGTCGTGGACGAGCCTGATGGGAAAGAATACGAGCCTTTCAACATCTATGTCATTGTGTTCCGAGAGGGAACGCTGAGCTTCAGCTTCGCGCCCAACTCCCATGCGTCCGAGGTTCGTAAGAGGATCACGGCCCTCAAGGACTATGTCTCTCTCAGCAGTGACTGGATCTGCTATGCCTTGATGTGAGTTTCAAGCTTCGAATCATCTATTCAGGATGATAATTCTAACCCAAGATGCAGTGACAACATCGTGGATAGCTTCGCACCTGTCATCAACCAGATTGAGCACGAAGCCGACGCCATCGAAGACGAAGTGTTCGTCATGCGGTTTGACGATTCCAACACGTTCCTGCGGTCTATTGGACGCGTGCGCAAGAATTGCATGGCCCTGCTGCGACTCTTGGGCGGCAAGGCCGACGTCCTCCGCGGCTTCACCAAGCGCTGCAACGAGAACTACCAGGTGACGCCGCACATGGACATTGGCATGTACCTAGGCGACATCCAGGACCACGTGGTGACCATGGCCACGAACCTGGGCCACTTTGAAAAGATCCTGTCGCGCGCCCACAGCAACTACCTGGCGACGCTGTCGATCAACAGCATCTCCCAGGGGACCGACATGAACCGGGTGCTCAGCAAGATTACCATGCTGGGATCGATTCTCGTCCCCCTGAACCTCGTCAGCGGTGTGTTTGGTATGAACGTGCATGTGCCGTTTGAAAGCGTGGCGAACCTCGGGCCCTTTTTTGGCATAATCGGCTTCATGGCTGTCCTTTGCATCTTTTTCATCACCTTGGCGCGATGGAAGCGATGGATATAAAAAGGGGCAGTGTTGTATGTAGCAATGTGGTATATAAAAGGGGGCCTCTTTTGTTTTTTTTCCTTACTCTTTTATTTTGTCCTCTTCACATCAGGCTTCCTTGTTTGGTTCATTGCTTGGACAGGGCCAGGGTAGAATGGGCATGATAGACTCGGGAAGCATTCTGAGGCGTGTGTGGTCATGTTGATATAGTGTTTTCTGTAATGTGGTATACTGAATTGTTCAAGAAACCTGTATTTACTCGATCAAGAACCGGTGTTGAGTGAATAAGAAGAAGAAGAAGAAGCCTCATGACTCATGATGCACATGTCATTCCCCTCTTCTGAGGAATCTCAAGGCTTGAACATACTCTGCGTTACAGGCTGAAAATAGAGATTCCTACAGATTCAGTAAATGTCATGATAGAACGCTCCTCGCATCCAGCCTGTGGCCAAGTGGAGAACATTTCCCTCGCCTCTCATTCGCTCCAACGCATAAACACCCGACCCTTCGCCGGCCGAAAAAAACTAAACTATCAACAGACGACGACATAGAAAACACCATTACTACACCACTCCCTCCAGGAAAAAGCGCCGTCAACTACAATCTGCCACCTCGATTCATTCATTTGTCAAAGGAAGAAGAGGAAAGGGAAAGCTGCAAGTCGTCAAGATGAACGCCGCGCAGACGGGAATCGAGAACCTCGACCTCGAGAAGCTCAACGACAAAGATAAGACGGAGCTGCGCCAGTTTTTGGCGAATGAGCAGCAGCGGTCACAGATTCAAGCCCGTACGTCTTTTTTTTTCTCCTCTCTTCTCATTACTGATTGACCGTTTTCCGGACGGGGGGTAAAAAGAAGATGCAGCTGAGGGGGAAACATGACTTTTTGTAACCGATGTGGGTTTTTTTTTCGTTATGCTAATGGGGGTGAGAGGAAAAAAACAGAAACACACAACCTGACGCAGATTTGCTGGAAAAAGTGCGTCACGGGGAACATCAAGGGGGCGAAGCTGGACAAGGGCGAGGAGGGGTGCCTGGCGAACTGCGTGGACCGGTTTCTGGATATCAATTTCTTGACGATGAAGCATTTGAACAACATGCGGTCATGAGAGACGGGGGGTTCGCATAGAAGGGGTTTGGGGGGATTGGGGTGTTGTATGATTATGTGTGGGATGGATGATGATATGGTTTTTTTTTAGATTGGGGTTGTTTCTACTCATGATTTACAAGAATAAAGAAATAATAAGCAAACAAGATGGAGAAATTCGATGTGGAAACCCATTGGAGATAACCTAGGTATGGCATGGCTTCATAGCAAACAATATTCATTCAGATACGCACTCCAGAACCAAAGACGTCACAGATATTTCAAGGCATCAAATGTCACTCTCCGTCTTCATTTATTCTTTCCTCTTCTCCCCGCGGATCGGTACGTGGGACGGAACCGGCTCAATCTTTGCATACCCATGTATGTTATATCATGATATCGATCCGTAAATGACAAAAGCGTTCAACTCCCGTAAGTTTCCGATGCCCAATGCTTTTTTCCTCTCTCTCTCTTTGTCTGTTTGTGCCGTTCAAGACCAGACGAGACCGAATTTCCGTTGCCGAAGAAAGAAATTTTGAAGACTTGAAGAATGAAACAACCCTCTGCGCCACAAGAACATTGATCCCTGTTTAGACCAGAGACAGCTTGTTGGCGGCAATGTCGAGGGCGTCGACATCGGGGGTCAGGCGGGCGTAGGCCTTCTTGGAGCCGTCGGGGCTAAACACAGAGAATCAGCAACTTTTGGTTCCTCACAAGTTTTGTACTTGAGCGCCGACATACCGGATCAGGGTGTTGATCTTGACGGTGTCAATGTCGTAGAGCTTCTTGAGGGCCAGCTTGATCTGGGCCTTGTTGGCCTTGACGTCGACGATGAAGACCAGGGTGTTGTTCTCCTCCATCTTCTTCATGGCGCTCTCGGTGTTGAGAGGGTGGATGATGACCTTGTGCTCATCCAGGCGGGGGGTGTGGTTGATGGCCTTGCGGGGGTAGCGGGGAGCGCGCGACAGGACCAGGGTCTTGGGGCGGTGGAAAGAGGTGCTCAAGCGGACCTTGCGGTTCTTGGAGGAGTGAGTCTGTTTTTTGAATCTTGTTAGCCAAACTGTCGGATCATCTATTCACTTATATAAAAATCACTTACACCCTTGAGAGCAGCCTTGGCAGCGGCGTTGGCCTGCTTGGAGCCCTTGGCGGCAGCTACATGAACATATACGCATCAGCAATCGCTCTTATTCAGAACTCGCAAAATCTGCTGCTGCATGATGCTTGCGCGGAGATTTGTAGGAGAGCATGTTGTGTCTTTTTTGTGTCGTGTGTCGTCGATTCGCTCCGCTTCGTCTCGTTTCGCAGGTCGGGAAAATAAACGATGGGTTGCTTCGGCGCTGTCGACGACAACGACGACACAAGGACTCGCTCTCTCTTCAAGTCGTACCTTTCTTGTTAGCGGGGGCCATTGTATCGGCTTTGTTGTCGAGATTCTGCACTGGGCGGGATGAGGAGTTGTCGACGTAACGGAATACAGCAAAAGGAAAAGAAGAGGAAAAAAAAAAAGTTCACCAACGGCGAAGAGTGGTTTAATCGATGGTGTGGGCGAAATTGGGAAGAACGATTAGGGCTCCAGCAAGCGCGCGTTGTGATTGGCCGATTATGCACGGAAGTCATGTGACTTCTTCCACGAGCATTATCGCCAGGTTTTGGCGAGAGCGCTAACCGCATTCGGAACGAGTATTTATAAGTAAAAGTGTGTTCAATATCTATCTAAGGTATGGCCATACTCGACTGTGTTCGGACAGACGAACCCTTTTCTCTATCACGCCGAGGCGGCGGGACCCCTTCACACGAAGCACCCTCACGCGAAGCACGCAGCGACTCACCGGTCCGAGGTCGAGTTCACACGATGCACTTCCAACGTTGAACAGCCAGCGATGCGACAGCCAGACTCTCGGGCGTCTTTTCGTTCATCTACCACCAGCTGTCCGTGAGAATCTTGGATTCGCGGCAGAACACTCAGACCAAGTTGCGTCTCCTCGCCAGCAGCTTTGCCTCGTAGCCGGACTTTGTACTCTTCACCTTGCAGAACCGTCGGGTGTACATCATCGAAAGAAGGAACCATGGCCGCCAAGAAGAAGACGTTGACTCGTCTCTCCCAAGGACGTCCACCGCTTGCTACGCCCTCACGGTCCATGACGCGCAAGGCAAGCAGGACACTGATCAACAAGCACCACCAGCTGGAAAAGGCTCGGGCAAGGGCCGTCCAAAGCGGCGACGAGGAAACAGCAGCCAAGATCGCAGCCGAGCTCGAGAAGCTGGGAGGATTGGGTCACTACCAAAAGGCCAGTCTACAGGGACAGAGCGTCGACAGAGGGGGCGACACGTCAAAGGTGCTCATGGAATGGCTGCCGCTGGACGAGCTCAAGGGACGGCCTCAGCCTCTGCACATGCTCGAAGTCGGGGCGCTCAGCACCCGGAACGCTTGTTCGACGAGCAAGGTCTTCAACGTGGAGCACATTGACTTGAACAGCCAGGAGCCAGGGATCCAGCAGCAGGACTTTATGGAGAGGCCATTGCCTGAGAACGGCAAAGGGCTCTTCGACATCATCTCGCTGAGCCTAGTCCTCAACTTCGTCCCCGACGCTCATGGCCGCGGCGCCATGCTTCTACGGACACTGTCGTTTCTCAGGGCCGACGTCGATAACGCCATCACCGCCGAACCTCTCTTCCCTTGTCTCTTCGTCGTCTTGCCGAGGAGCTGTGTCGACAATTCGCGGTATTTCACGGACGACAAGTTCGACGAGCTGATGGCTGCCCTTGGGTACACGAGGGTGAGGAGCAAGAAGACGCAGAAGCTGGCCTACAGCCTGTGGAGAAGAGTCACGGGGGTGGTCAGGCCTGGCCTCACGTTTCCAAAGCAAGAAGTCAACCCGGGAAGGACGAGGAACAACTTTGTCATGACTCTCAAAGGACAGCAAACATGATGATGGGATCTTGCAAGACGGGGGGAAACGAAAGAATGCACTCTTCGAATCACGCCATGAGAGCGAAGAAACTCTTCGAATTACAGCAGAGCTCCCAACTGGGCACGGAGGATGCGCCGACTAGACGAACGACTCATGACGAGGAACGACTTCGTCATCAGTCTCAAGGGACATGATGGATTGGTCTTTGTTCGAGCAAGGGAGGGAAAATGAGAGAAAGCACTCTTCGAATCACGCCACGAGAGAAGAAATTCTTCGAATTACAGCAGAGCTCCCAACTCGGCACGGAGGATGCGCCGACTAGACAAACGAACTGATGCACTAGGGCCCAACAACTTTGGTGCGGAGCATCAGGACATACATACTATTCGACATTCATTCATCTTCTTTGGGTTGCGTTTTGGGAGAAGATGCAGCCACACTGACCGCCTAGGAGTGCTCCCTACCTCGCCCTCCACTCACCCGACAAGTCGACATACAGGTGCTACAACCTTCGCGTCGAGATGGCGGTCAACTGGCCGCCCCCGCATGGCCGATCCCACAAGCGACCCAGTCAAGCACATACACTGCGCTTCATGTCTGGACCGAATTGTCGACTTATCAGAACTCGGGCGCGAAGCTGCGGTCATCTAGCTACTAGTATGCGATGTTTGAACACCTGACGTCCGGATTCTTCCCCGCTACGAGTTGATTCGTGGGTTGGGCAGCGAGCAACTTGGGAGCCGAAAATCGAGCAACAATTCTACACCGTTATCATTATTTCACTCCCCAAGACCACTCCGTCTATTCATCTACTATCCTATGCCGACATTTTCGTCGCAATGGCGGCTGCGGCCTGGGCAACGGAGGCCGGCGTGAACTCGGAGAGGGCAAACTCGGTCAGCGGGTGATGGGCTGGCAGCGGCGCGTTGCCCGGTCTGACGGCCGGGACACTGTGCATGCCCGACTGGCGAGCAGCGTCGACCTCGTTGAGGTTGTCGCTCAGGAAGATCCAGCGTGCGGGGCTGATGTCGGGATAGTGAGACAGGATAGTGGTGTAGCTAGCCACGTCGGTCTTGGGCCCCGCATTGACGGTGTCGAACCAGTCAGAGATGAAGACGCTCATGTCGGGGGGTTGGGCGGTCGTGTGAGCAAAGAAGAGCTTCTGGGCCGGGACCGATCCGGACGAGTATATCATGATCTTCTGGCCGGCCGCGTGAGCACTGGTGATGAAGGGCGGCACGTCAGGGAACAGTGGAGCCTTGAGGACGCCGGACTCGTATCCCTTCCTCCAGAGGTAGCCCTGGAGCGCCTTTAGGTACGGCGCCTTGACATCTCGGGCCACCAGGTCCCGAACGTGAGCCTCAAAGGCGCCGCGGTCGTCACGGTACTCCTGGGGAAAGGCGTTGCGGTACTCGGCAAAGCTCGACTCGTCCCACTGCTCGGCCAGGAACGTGGGCAGGACATCGAGGGCATAGGGGAACTGAGGCCCATCTCAAGTCAGCCACGGCGGTTGGGACGGCGACTTAAAAGGACAGAGTGTGTGCACGGGTAACGAAGCAACACAACTGCAAGTACGAGCGCTACTCATACTTGTGTGTGTGTGTGTGTGTGGTGTGCGCGAATACAAGTAGTAGTGTGGTTGAGCAAGGAGCTAGGCATGTCGTTGTTGGGGAAAAGCAAGGGGTGGCTAGGTGGCCTGGGCTATGGACAAGGTCGATTGGCTGCCGGACAAGGATGGCCGAACCGCGATTAACGGGACAGCGAATCCCAGAGCAACGCTGCCGAGAAGTAGAGGGGGGGGTTGGAGACGAATGAGGACGGGCCAAGGGACCAACTTACCAAGACATCCTTGACAAAGGAGATGGGACAGACGGTGCCCTCTGCATGAGCGAAGGTTGCGCGATACGCATCAGCTGGAGGACAGGGACTTGAGAGCTTTTTTTTCCGATCGAGGCAAGCAAGGGGGGCAGAGCAAGACAAGACAGACAGCAACCCGTGATTCGAAGTCGCGCAAGCTCGTTTGCTCGCCACGTTGATCAGCCCGGGGTAGGTGGGGGAGGGGGCGCCGTACCAATGTCTAGCAGGATAACCTGGAACTGCCCAAAATCCGTCTCGGCAGCCATCTTTTTATTCTTCTCTTTGTTGCCGCGCTTTTCGTGGCTTCTCTTGACTCTGGCAGGGTTTGAATCAGCAAATGCAGGGAGCTCAGAGACGCAGGCGGTGAAGATGGCTGTGAAATGGCCGTGGAATATTCTGGTAATACAAGCATGTCCGATGCAGTGTTCAGGAGGAG
Organism: Trichoderma citrinoviride; assembly: GCF_003025115.1. Classification (NCBI taxonomy): domain Eukaryota; kingdom Fungi; phylum Ascomycota; class Sordariomycetes; order Hypocreales; family Hypocreaceae; genus Trichoderma; species Trichoderma citrinoviride. The sequence goes on along the minus strand of NW_020194715.1, from coordinate 1,696,828 downwards.
TATTTCTTTTCACCTACCAAAAGAGATGGTAAAGTAGGGCACAGGTAGTCGGTAAGGCTGGGTCGCAACCTTGAATCCTTTAGTCAGAGCGCAGTTTGTAAGTGAGATTGTAGCTGTAGCTGTAGCTGTAGCTGAAAGAAGGGCCAGGTCCAGGGTCTCACAAAGAAAAGAAAACTTTTTCTTTGGGATTTTCCCCTCAATTCAGCGAGTTGGCTCTCTCACTTTCTCGGTTGGTGCCTTTGCCTGAATGCTTAACCGACTACCCTGGAGCCCCGATGCGCTGTAATGGGGGTTCGAAAATATCCGACAGTCCTGTTGTGTCACAGGCAGCAGCAGTTCCTGACTTGATCGATTTGGGGAGCGCTGTTAGATGTCTTTTTTACTTGGCCTTTCTTTTTCCCTCTGCCAAAATTTGAGACAAGGAGCAAGGAGGCATTGCATGCTCGTACTCTATCCATTCGGGGGGGCCAGCCTGCATGCATTAGAGGCGCATGGAGGTGCGTCAGCGTGCAGCCATTTTGACGGTCCTACTATACTGTACAGTGCTTGTAGTAGTCGTACCTAGCTTTGTGGAAGCGGTCAAAGAGGGAACGATCGTTTCGTTAGGTACCTTAACTTATAGAAGGTGCAGTGGTATTCTGTTTTGCTTGACTTTTTTTCGTTGTCGCCTTCTTGTACGAGTATTGATTTTCCCGAGGCATGGATGATCTATTACTTGATTCCACTCTCTTTGCGTTCTTTTCTTTCTTTTGGGGTGGATAAGCGAGGACGGGATCGACCTCATACTAGGCGAATGCTGTCGGCAGAAATGCCCTCTCGGAAGCTTTCTTGATCGTATCTACAGAGCTCATATAAGGTGTTATCACGTAGAGGCACCATACTGTGGCCGATGACACCACTCTGCGTCTCTGGAGCTTCGTCATTCCATCGAGACATACGCGATAGAAGCAGACTAGTCGGCAGCTGGCCAGTAGTTGGGCACAGTCATCGATTATCCGCCGACAGCGGCATCTTGCAAGTGAGTAATAGTGATCCCCCTTGACCGAACGGAGCCGAGATCAGAATGGGTCAAAATGCAATTGAATCCACTCCAGGTAACTACGTATGGGGAAGAGAACGGGGACCCGGACCCTATCTGCTCCGTATCAAAGCTCCGGTATCTACCATGACTGCATGTGTCGATAACGCAACGGGGCATCCACCTATCGGATTGTTGTTGGCAGTTTAGTATGTACTATATCTCGGTATTGATGGGCGTATGGATAAGGGGGATGATGAGATATGGGGAGAGAGATATGAAGATTGGAGATTGGGGAATTGCCACTCCGCGGACGACGCTCGCTGTGGAATCGGATGGAAAGAGATGAGGCACTGTCATGCCTTTGATTGAATCATTTCGTTGGGAACTTCAGGACACGTTGCGGGTTTGCGGCGTGTCTCTTTTTTTTGTTCTTTGCCTTTCGGCTTTGCGGATTGCGGCGGGTAATCTTGGAGTTGAATTGGGGAGCCTGGGCCTGGTAGGGGGACCCTTATGGATGGCAAATGGGATCGAAATTACGGAGTACTTCTTGCGATACAAATCGGCGTACTCGTACCTGAACGGTTGGGGAGGGGACGAAACGTTTCCGGCATTGAAACGTCAATTGCAGAGACCCATATGTACAACGGTGGGTACTCGTACTACTAACCCATCAGCTCTCCATAGGTACCTTCGATAGTTCATCCACTCGTACCGAATCCGTCTCTCCGGATGGACTGGAGGTTTGTTTCTATTCTTGTCAACTTGCTTTGCTTTGACTTGCACGGAGTGCCTCGTACCCCGAGCGCCTGCGAGTATACCGTACCGTATTGTACCGTCCAGCACGCAAACCGTCCCCCATCCATGCAAGTTACAAAGACAACGATCGGCGTTGCGAGCACAGCACAGCACAGTATGGATGAGCAAAAGATAGGGGACAAGGTGCATTCCTGATTGGCACCCCAAGGCAACCGTGCAACGCCAATCAAAACGGAGGGGCCGCCGCCGCCGTCTTGTTTACTTTAGCCGACGAAGAGAAAAAGAAGGGCTGGGTGTTGATGCCATGACGCCCAGTTTCAAGGCGCGGGAACCGGGCGTGGGGGATTGGTCGGGTGAATTGGGAAAGGAATCGACGGATTCGGATTGGATGGATGGATGGATGGATGGATGGATGGATTGGCGTGAAGGAAGGGGGGATGAATCCATGGGGCATGATGGTTTCTCTAGAAACGCACGTTTGCTGCGAGATGGCATTCCAAGCAAGTTTTTTTCTTGTCTGGTTGTCCTTCGTCTCTCTTGCTGACAAGTTGCAAGATGATGCAATTCTGTGGAAGGGGGCTCGAAGGACTCGCCCTTGAAGGCGAAGACACATCAAGAAGATCCTGTAGTTCAAGATGCTGTCAACAGCATTGTCTGAGTCTGGCTCCCCCTTCCTGGACATGGCGCTGAAACAAAGCATCTCGAACCTGCCAGTGCAAGATACTGTATGTACTTGTTCCAGGGGGAGACTTCCGGACTCGTGCACTACCTTAAGGTAATCAACGTCAATGTTTCAAGTCCTCCTTCTTGCCAACAACAAAACAAGCGCCCGCGCGGTTGGACGCAATTGCGAGAAGTCCTGAAACAAAAAAACAGCTGCTTTGGATGAGCTCGCACCAAGTTGAGTCAATGGACGCGTTCCTGTGCGGGCATACTGTGTACCGTTCCGGCAGAAACGACCCAAGCACAGTTTCGTCCTTTTCTCGGGGATGCAAATCAGGACTCGGGCATTGGATTGGATCGGTCGCCAGGACACTTGAAACGGGCTTCAAGGGTTTGTGCGACAGGATGGGAACAACAGGGCACGACAATCTTTCAGGTAGGTACAAATACAGGTCCTCATACTGTCCCTTCACTTCTGTAAGTACCCGATGCTGTTGTAAGCTGCAAATTGCCCAATCTCGTCAATCAATCGCGAAGCGGTTCTAGCAACAAAGTCTAATGACGCGCGGCACCCGACGTGGCTTCTTCGCTTGGGTACGAGCCCTCATGCGCGGAGCAGTATGGCGATCTGAAGTAGTCCGTTGGGAAGGGAAGGCATTCAGGTACAGCAACTTTCAACCTTTACAGCGGGAAGAAGGGGGGGGTGTCGATGGTATTAAATTGGGGAACGGGGAGGCTATGCCATGCCAGTATGTACATACAGTAGATGCCATCTCTGGATGTGTGAAGAGAGAATGTATCGGAACAGCTCAACACCCGGGAGGTGAAAGGTGTATGATAGAAGAGACCTCGACAGCTTCCAGCCATTCGTTCATTCATCAACCTGGTCGTGTGCCCTCGACGCTTCAGTCCAGCCGAGGCAGATAAGCTGCAGCAAAAAAAGGGAAACGCGGGGGGGACCCAAGATGCATGTCAATTGGTGCCACGCAGCACTGCTGTCATGGGTTTTTCTTCACCAAATCTGTCGTTGTTCGCTTCTTATTCTTGCTGCTTGCTTGCTTTCATCTGCGACGTGGACGGATGGCGATCCGAGGACCGAGATGCAGCGTCCACTGGATGGGGTCGACCGCCTGTAATAGGTACATAGCATCCAATGTATTCTATCTACCTGATATAGGTACTGCACTGTGCTGTAGTGCTGCTGTAATCCTGCGAGAGCATGACATTCCCCCTGTACAGTACGAGTACGTGTCTGTCTGTCTGTCTGTCTGTCTGTCTGTCTGCAGTGTCTACGTACAAGCACACGTCTTGCTGCGTGTTCCTACAGTGCAGCATGTACGTGGACGTGCCGTGAGACTTGGCGAATAATGGGCAGCGAGAGGCATTTGAAGTCTCTTGGTGCTGATGGTGTGTGTGCAACTATCTTAGGTAACTCGTCCATTTGAGCTTCATCTTCAAGGTGACTGTCATCACAAAGGGAGGCAAGGAGGGAGCCGTTCATTGTTAGGCTGTACAGTGTCAACACCCGCATTAGCACCGTCCAGTCACGCCGACCCTCGTCATTTCGTCGTCTGTGGGGACCGCCACCTGGCGTGACTGCCCAGGCGGACCACGTTTGTTGCTGCTACGAGTACGTACTAGATACTAGGTAGTACTACTACCAGGCAATAGCGGCGCCTTTGTCAGCGCCACCGATTGCACCTGATTGGCGGATTCGCTTCTCCTGTTGCTGTTTTGGTCCAGTACAGTGTCGCTGTACTCGTACCTGCGCGGTCTGGCTTGGGCGTTGGCACTGCTGCTAGCGTCTCGTGTCGCCATGGCGGCCAAAGCGCTAACAATTGCGACTTGCCTTTTAGGTAACTCGCACCTTGAATAGCATGAGCCTTGGAACTTGTCAAGTTCCCCGTTTTCCCCATCAAATTCCTCTCTCATTCCAAGCACTTGGACCAGCTCCATCTAGAACTCCTTTTTTTTCGTCATCGCGTTATGACTAACAGCACGTCACCCGCCAGCATCTGCCGACATCGCGTACTCGTACTTTTACGTGCTTTCAATGTTTGAGTTGTTGAACTTGCTCAGTGCTTGATGGAGCTCGAGGCCTATGTTGTAACAAGTCCCAGCCATTGCGTGGTCCCATTCAGCGCTCACCGATACGGCGCAAGTTGCTCGGGTGGCCGTCACGAGCTCTTGTATCAACAGTACGTGACCGCAGGTACTCCGTACATGGGTGTTCTGTTCTCTGCCGGTATTGCTACAGCTACAAAGATGGGTAGTTGTACTTGGACGAACTGCAACCGGCATGCAAGCCTGCCAATGAGGCACCGGCGTGGCCTGATCAGAAACACAGCAACGCATACCTACCTTGGCTACCAACCGACATGCGAGCTGCAGTGCAGGTTGCAACCACGGAGTCCTCCGCGAAGCCCCTCCGGTCGGGCCTACATCTTTCATGTTGTTATTCACGCCCAGCAATGGATTCACTCACTTGCGTTGCTCTCAGACAAGTTTGATGTGCACCTCGGCACGTACTCGGTACTCCCTACTGTAGTCGGTACGGAGCTGTACTCGCGCTACGAGTCCTCCGCAACGTGGCCGGGAACCTGCGCAACGCCTCGTGAAAGCAAAGCCCGCACCGTGCTCCGCTACGGGCCACGCGTGACAACTCGCACTTCACACACTCCCTCAGCAGACACGAGCCCAAAGGTCCAGAACTGGCTGGCTGGGCTGCTGCACACACTTCCTATGAACTCGGAGTACTCCGTAGGGCGACGTCGGGGGGTCACTCGTCGAATCGCACGGTGCTCAACAAAAATTGAAGAAGACGAAAGCACAAAGTGCTTGGAGGAGAGTGCTTTTACGGAGTACGGGAGTACATGCTACTTGCATGGGCCCCAAACACCGTGTTCGAAGACCGGAGCTCGTACTGATAGTACCCAATCTGTTGCGATGTGTGTGCTGTGGTTGCTAGTAGTTGTATGTAAGGTAGATAGGCAAGGTGGTAGGAGTACAGCAGTAGATACGTCGTATCGTCCCATATCGCATGCTTGGCCCGTCCATCGTATGTTCTTTGTGCTGCATGCCTTGAGCTGATTCCGCTGCAGTTTGCTGGAGATGCGGCCAGACCCGAGTCCCTCGTCTCTTCAGGTACCGTTTCCTGCACGCATTCGTGCTCGTTCTACGGAGTACATTGTGCGTGTACCCAAGTTAATTCATGCCGCACCTTGAGGGTCGTGGCCTTTACAAAGTACATGTCCCCAGTATCTTATTCTCCCCCGTGCCTCGGGCTGTATAGTACCTGTACGCTCTAGCGCTGTGCCCGGCACAGGTACTAACTGCACGGCGTGCTGTAGCGCCCTTTGGCAGCGCTTCGATGGGACGCTGGCTAGCGGGCTGGTGCGCTGCCCCACCACCCCCAGCGCCGCTGCTGGCAGGCTCTCGTGGCTGCTCCAGGCACTACTACAGACCCCAGGGTACCTACCGTGCCTCTCCAGCCCGCACTGGGTACGTATCGCACTGCACACACACGCCCCCCTGTGCTTCCACCCTCTTCCACGGCCTCTTTACTCATCCCCCCCAGTCTTCCCTTTTCCCTCGATCCTCTCGTCTTCTCTCCCTCACTACTTGTACTTCTTCATTCCCGTCCCCCCCATATCCTCCTTCCCCCCTGGCACCCGCACTGCTGTCCCCATCTTCCCTCCCAAAGGCCTTCTTTCTCCTCGAGCTTGCGTCCCTCTTCAACCTCCAGTCAAGTCTTCGTCGACTCTCTCTCTCTACTCCCGCCATTTGCATCGCATCGCATTCGCATCGCATTCGCATCGCAAGTCTCCAGCCAAGCCAAGCCAAGCCGCGACCGAATTCGCCACCTCGACGAACCTCGCAAGCCTCGTCCAGCCAATCCGACTTGACAGGCCCGCCGCAACCGACAAAGAACCTGCAGAAGTCGTCGAGAGAAAGAAGGGTCCCTTTGCCCTGCACCAATTCCCCCACAGCGGTCTATCCGAAGCCAAAGCCAGCGCCTCGCCCTCGATTCCCTCCTCATCCTCCAGTCCTCCTTTGACTAGACCTTGTCGTCGACAACCGCAAGCGCAGCTCTGTCAGCGTGTATCTCTCTGAGCACTGCCAGTCTAGTTCACTTGCCTTCGCCGTGCCTGCTGCCTCGGCCCTCCGCCCCGTGTCGTTCAGTCATAACCCGGCCCCGGTCTCGGCCCGTCTCGACAAGCTTCCAGTCAGTCTCAACCTTCGTCGAGTCACACCGCGGATAGGCACAACTTCTCTTGTTCCCCACAGCGGTCTTCACCAGCAAGCTTCTCTCACCGGCTCAACCGCGCTCGCGAACTCGTTGCATCTTCTTCGCCTTGGTTGAGTCACCCCCTTTCAGCGAGAGCTACGCTCCGCTTCCGGCCACCGCCTCGGTTGGTCCGCCTCGCTGCTTCACTCTCGACTACCGCTCTCCCCCATCCGTCCTCAACTCCTCATCTTCAGACTCTCTCGCCCACCTCTGCCTCTCTTGACGGACCCGACCCTCGCCGTCTCCTACTGTCAACAACCGCCATCACAACCAGGCAACAATACATCACCTTTCAACAGTCGTTCTTTAACGCACATCTCTCCTAACGCGACCTCGATGTCATCATAACGAATTCTCATCTCTTCCAACTTTCTTCTCTATACGCAAGCCGCCCTTTCGGCATCTTGGCCACGGTTTCACCTTTCCGCGTCTCCTTTGTCTCTCTCATCTATCTATATTTATTTTATCAAATGCGAACCTGATACAACAATCATCACTTTTATCAACACACCAAACTCGGCAACCAACCAACCAACCAACAATCATCACGCGTGGCTATACCTGTCGTCTACCTCGTTTCTTTTGTCTTCACGGCTTGTACATTTTCGTCGTCTTGTTATTCGACTCGCTCTTCTTTCTGCTGCCTTTGAGCAGTCGTCTTGTTTCTCGTCTTCTTTTCTTCCATCTTGCCTAGTCGCAACCTTGCTTGTATAGAAACGTCGAACGCTTCTTTCATCCCAAGGCTGCGTATTTCATCCACGATACAAGAAGAGGGCATTCATCGGTTCTTTTTTACATATCTTGTTACCACACAAAACTCCTGTATAAATAAGTTTGCTCTTGTTTTTGCGTCTTATTTTTTATCACCCTCTTGTTTCTTCTCATCATCACGGTTTTTTTTACGACTTTTTATTATTTTATCATCTTCAACCTTTCGTCAGCATGGAATGCTTGAGGAACAAGTTTACTGGTGGCCTCCTCCTTGATGGGGGTCGCTACCAGACCATCTCACCACTCAACCATGGCTCTTTCGGCATGGTCTTCATGGCCCAGGATCTCGTCTCCAACCAGGTCGTCGCCATCAAGTGTTTGACTAAGAAGTCTGCCACTTGCGCCGACACCGGTCTTGAGCTCGCCGTCGATGACCGATCCGAGGAGTATGCCCTGCATAGCAGCCTTGGATCGCACCCAAACATTGTCAACCTGCTTGATACGTTTGAGACCGATGCCCACGTCTTCTTGGTCATGGAGTTCTGCGCCCAAGGCGACCTGTACGAGGCGATTCGCAACGGCCACGGTCCCCTGGAGACGGAGCATGTTCGTCAGTTCATGCTCCAGTTGGTCGACGCAGTTGCGTACATCCATTCCAAAGGCGTCTACCACCGCGACATCAAGCCCGAGAACATCTTCCTCACCCAGGATGGCGCCATGAAGCTCGGCGACTTTGGCCTGGCCACCACCGACAAGTGGTCCTACGAGACCACCGTTGGCAGCGACAGGTACATGGCTCCCGAGCAGTTCGACTCGGCCGGCGCCGGATACTCGCCCGCCGAGGCCGACGTCTGGGCCATTGGCATCTGCCTCCTCAACATCCTCTTCTCTCGGAACCCCTTCACCACCCCCACCGAGGCTGACCCCCTGTTCCTTGACTTTTCCCGCGACAAGCAGAGTCTCTTTGACGTCTTCCCCAGCATGTCCCAGGACACGTACGAGGTCATTGTGCAGTGCATGAACTTGGACCCCAGGAAGCGTTCCCTTGAGGGTGCCCGGGACGCCCTCATTCGCGTCGTGAGCTTCACGACGGAGGACGAGAGCCTCGATGACTTTTGCGGTGCAGAGAACCCTACACTGGCATCCGCTCACCGTGAGCCTCTCCGGACTCCGTCGATCCAAACTCCGCACGTGGATGGAGGCGCGTTCCCGTGGACCAAGGCGCTCAATGAGACCCCTGCGCGCCGCCAGCTCAGTGCCATCCCCGACGACGAGAGCTATAGCGAAGATCTCTTCTCCAAGTCTGGGGAGACCACGGACTGGTGCTCTGCCTACGTCCAGACTCCGTCCTCGTCCATCATGGACACGCGCGCCATTGAGGCTCGTATGAGGAACTTCAACATCTCCCGCCCGCCCCAGCCCAAGGTGTCTCCCACCGCTGGCTCTCTGCCCATTGCCATGGGCAAGCCGTTCCCTTCCATGGCTTCCGTCTTCGGCATCCATAAGGAGACGGTCTCCAAGAGCTGGAGCGACATGTGGGACGAGGACGAAGAGGAGGAGCAGCAGCAGCAGGAGCAGCAGCGAGTCAACGCACTTAAGGAGCTCAACTCGCGCACCTGGAGCCACGAGAGCACCAACGAGCAGTCGGCGCAGAAGACGGAGCCCGTTCCCGCGGCTCACGTCATCAAGGGAGATGTGGACGACGACCTGGTTGCCGACGGCTTCTTCTTCCACGAGGCCTCGCCGCCGACCACCGCGCACCACGCCTTCACCATTACACCGCGCTACTCTCCTCCCTCCAAGCGCGGCAACGGCGGCGGCAACAACGTTGACAAGTGGGCGGCGCTCGGTGAGCGTCGCCGAGGCCAAAACACCATTGGCGTGGAGCCGGAGAAGAGCCCTGGCTGGAAGCAGCGCCGCCATCTTGGGCTTGGATACAGCTACAACAACAATGCCGCTCACCACCATCATTACAACAACAATCCTCACAACAACAAATCTTATGAAGCGGGCGTTTGGGAACATTTTTCTTCTTTTCACCATAGCAATTCTTTGAACAACCATTTCAACTACAACAACAATGGCAACAACAACAACAACAACAACAACAACAACAATGGCAACAACAACAACAACAACAACAACAACAACAATCACGGCAAGGGCTGGAGCAAGGATCGCCTCAAGGAAAATTCTTGGACAAAGGCCAAAGATTGGAACTGGCGCAAGGATAGGCGCACCGATCTGGGGGACGTTGAGTGGGTTGGCGGTTGGTGAAGGGGGGTTTCCTCCTTTTTTCCTTTTTGCGAGGGGGGGCCTCTTCAACCGTCAATCGTGGTTATCGCCGTCTTCGTTTTCGCTGGCATGGGGGGAATAGAAGGGAAGAAAAAAGTTTTATAGGAGCAGTTTGCTTGAAAAGCACTTTGGACCGGGATCATGAGGACACCAGACCGATTGTCTGCCTGCCGTCTCTGCATCGAGCCCTTTTTCTACTTTGGGTTCTGCATTGTAGACGGGGGTTGATTCTCGTCTTGGATTTCATGATTCATCTTTTTTGAGGAACAATCTTTGTTTTGGTTTAGAGTACTTGAAAGGCACTGCTGCTTTTGCTTTTTTTGTGTGCCAGAGACGAAGGTGGCCTTGACTCGCTTTCTGCGTATCAATTATTTAACATAATAATATACCAGAGGTTACCCACTCACAATATTGTTACTGGTTCCATTACATGTGACGTGAATGTTTTTGTTTCATGGACTCTATCTACTAACTTGGGTCGTGACTTGTCAAGGTAAGATGTGCAGTGAAAGCCCACAGGACTTTGCACGAATCGGCTTTGCGTCGTGATTTCCTCAAGAAGATTTGCATTCAACTGACCGGCAGGGCCTTCGACATCGTGTAATAGTATTGTTGAGTATGCATATGCTGTGTTGATGCGTTTTACTTTAGATTCTTCCAGTTCCATCTCTACCAGCTCTTGATCCGTTCCAGTCGTGTCTGTTACGAGATCCTTCAAGTCATGACGGGCTATGAGTTCTCGAACTTGCTTCAAGTGGTTACTGTCTGAATTGATCGGATGCTTCTTCAATTAATTCAAGTTTGACGTGAACCGTATATGCTGAAATTCTAGACTTTTTTGCTTTTGAGAAAAAACAAGCCATGGATGTGATGTAAATGCCACAGAAGAAATGCCCCAGCCAAGTTTCGCCCATTAAGCTAAACCATGAAACGGAACATCAACTCAAAAGTGAAATTCTCCCACAATGAGAGGCAAAAGATCCCATATGATGCCCATGTCAGAAATCCAGGCCCAAGTCCATCAGAGCAAAAGCACAACTCAAAGAGTCAAACATGAAGAATAGAAACGAAACGCAAAACACCCCTGGTAAGATGCATGTATCACTCCGCCTCAAACGCCAATCAAGTCCTTTGGCAAAAACGTCCACACGGTGCCGACGAGGCCCAGCACCGAAAACACCACCAGCAGGCACCGCAGCACGAAGCGCTCCCTCGGCGCCACGTCCTTGGCGTAGAGCTTGAGGTAAAAGGCAATGGGCAGGACGATGGCGATGAGCGAGCAGAGGGCCGCGCCGAGGAACGCGCAGACGGAGTCGAACGCCGGGAAGACGATGGAGATGAAGAGCAGGACGAGGACGACGGCGATGCGGACGAGCAAGCGCTGGCAGGTGAAGATGAAGCCGGCTGATGACGACGACTGCTGAAGGTGGGGAGGAGGGGCATGCAGGCCGCAGAGGACGTCGCCGGTGGTGATGAGCGGGCGGGCGTTGAGCGGGATCTTGGTCAGCGGGATGACGGTGACGCAGATGCACATGAAGATGGTCAGGCCCTCGGGGAAGCCGGAGCTCTTGAGGATGTTGGAGGTGATGGCATCGCTGATGCCGTCGCCAAACATGAGGATGCCGACGATGGCGAGGCACGTGTCGAGGACGTACTGCGAATCGTTAGCCGATGCGTTTGACGAGTAGTAGTACATCAGGAGGACAAGGGGCGACGTACGGAAAAGGAAAAGGTGATGCCGACAGCTCGTCCCCATTTGTGAGGATGGCGCATGTCTCGATAGATCTGGCGGTTTGTACGTTAGCAGCAGATCTGGAGCCACAAACTGCCCTTTGGCCTTCTTACCGAGGGAAAGACAGAGTGAGCGCCCCACGGACTCAGCATCAGGCCGTATGCCAGGGGCACCGCCAGCCAATTCTTGGGCAAAAGGTGCGTAGCAGCAGGCTCCCACAGGGAGCCAGGGGTCTCCGTCTTGAGGAGGCCATCAGCAATGACGACGCACACGACTAAAGGCGAGCTTGTCAGTTCTGCTTCATCTGTCCTAGGGAGATGAGTAGTAGAAACTCACTGCAAAAAGTGGAAAAGATGCCAATGACGCTGGTGTAACTCAGCCAGCGCAGCGGCATGGAGTTGAGGACCAGGACAATGGCGGCGCAAATGCACTTCCACGCCTCGACGCTCGCCATGCCGGGCAGCAGCAGCGCGAGCGAGTCGGAGAAGAGGATGAAGAGGGCGACGCAGGCGGCGACGAGCTCGAGAGTAAAGAGGGCCGAGACGATGATGCGGGCCCTGGCGCCAAACGAGATGTAGGCCAGGTCCGAGTACGTGATGAGGCTAGCATCGTACTGCATGCACTTGGCCAGCAGGTTGGCGGTATGCGACGTGACGGCGGCCGTCAGCGTGAGGATGCTGAGGCCGAGGATCCAGCCGCTCATGGAAAAGGCCAGCGGCAGGCTCAGCAGGCCAATGCCGATGAGGGCGTTGATGGAGTTGAAGATGGACTGCGGCAGGGTGCTCTGGCCGTCGACTGTCAGGACGACCTTGTTGCCCTGCTTGACCTCCTTGACCAGGATGGGCTGCTCCTCGCCGTAGGCAGCGTCCTCTTCCTCCACGACGGCCACCACCTCGTCCTCCGCCGCCTGGCCCGCCGCCGTCCGGATGATGGAAGGTCGGCGTCGAACCACTGACGGCCCGCCCATGGTGCCGTAGCCGCCGCTGTGATACGAGCCGTAGCTGCCAATGATGGACTGCGTCGCCAGATAGGGAGACGTCCCAAAGATGCTGGAGTTGGCAGACACGCCGGGCACTACCATCTCCTCGTCGACGACAGGCTTCCCCTCCCCCCCATGTCTGCCGTGGTGCGAATCGGCGACATTGTTGCTCGACCCGGCGGCAAGGGGGCTGCCCATGCGCGGCGACTCGCCAGCCGCGCCGAAGCCGTCGTGGCTCGTCGAGAAGTCGGCGTCGTCGCCGCCGCCGGCCATCTGGTGCTGCTGCTGGTCCTGGCCGGGGGCAAAGACGAGGCTCGGGCGGCGAGGGAGCACCTCGGGAAAGGCGGCGGCGCGCTGCCAGCTGCGGGCGAAGCGTCTGAAGCTGTTTACGCCGCCCACGTCTGCCATGGCGGCGAGACGGTCGGTGACGGAGGGCCTGACGGCAGGGCTCGATTATTTCAGTTAGCGATCCGTCTACTTTGAGCGGCGAGGAAAAGAGAAGCTCACAAAAGGTCAGCTTACTTACCGTCTGCCGCCGTCAATGTCTCGACCGCCGGGATGCGCGCCTCCATCGTCAGCGTCATCAGCGTCATCGAGCAGCGGCCGGTCCTCTGCAAAGGGGCTCGACGAGACGCTGCCGGTGGGCGAGGGCATGCCGTCGTACTGGTCCCATGTGGATGGATTGTTCCTCGAGGGCGGCGCCATTTGGCTGCCGGGACCGCGCTGTGCTGTGCTCGTCGGGTCTCTGCTGTAAGCCGAGTTTGTGATGGCGGTGGTGTGGCGATGGGATTCTTGTCAGCCTTTCTATTTGGGCGATGATGATGACGATGATGAGGATGAAGACGCAAAGACGCTCAGTCCGGGCCGTACGAAAAGCTGAGAAAAAAAAAAAAAAAGGTCCTCAGAAGAGCGGCACCTCTTTAAATCGAAGCTGGCATGGGAATGTGATCGACGTTGCGGTGAATCCAGGGGAGCAAGGGGATGAAGCAAATGACGAAGAGAAGAGAAGGGAAAGGAAAAGAAACGGCGAGAGGTTGCCCGTGATGCGATGCATGCAAGATCCGATCCCAGTACAAGTCAGTGAGTGAGGGGTGGCCACCACCATACAAGTACCTACCAACCAACCTCCCCTCTATCTCTATCTCTCTCTCTCTCTATCTATTCTCCATCTCTGCCTCTGTCGCATTGACCGCAAAGCAGCCCATGTCGTCTATTCTATCCATTATCCGCGCTAGACACGGGAAACACAGACACACGCGATACTGAATAATACCGCAGTCTCATGATAAAATCGCAAGCAACGACAGGTCAGGGTCAACAAGGCAATGAATGCATCGTTACCCAGAGACAAAACACACCGAGCCGGAGCTTGCAGTCAAGCTGCAGCCGAGCTAAGCTGCAGTTGGCATCTGGGCTCATGCATCATGCCGCGAAAAGAGGAGCGAGCTTATCTTGCTTAATCTATGTAAAGTATTTATTCTTCGATTGGGATGGACTGCTTTATCACCTTGCTTGTTGAGCCTCGGTGCATCTACAAGCCCATTTTCAACGTGAACCTCCTACGATGCATCGCCATCATCATAGCAGACAGTATTTCGACACTGACATTCAACTAACAATCGATACCGCTTCAAGTCCAGGTATAATATCCATCCGATATACCGTCAAAAATACATCGACCTCACCATCCATCAACCATCTCATCCTCCCCCACGCTAAAACCATCCCATTACGCCACCCCAGCCAGCTCCCTTATCAACCTCTTTATCTTTCAAAAACATCAACCACATCTCCATCATACATACAACTCCCATACGCACACCACAAACCCACAACCACAACAATGGACATACAACAACAACAACAACAGCAACCCTCCCCCTCCTCCCTCTCCCCCCTCCTCCCCATCCTCAACGCCTTCAACCACCGCCACCACAACCAGCACCGCCTCGCCCACTGGTGGCCCGTCTTCCGCATCCTGCGCCGCACCCTCCGCGCCCTCGTCCACGACCTCTCTGCCTCCTCTACTTCAACACCATCATCATCTCGCCCTTTTCGTCGCGAGGCTGCTGCTGCCGCTGCTGCGTCGCCTTCACCTCCTCCTCCTCCGCGCGCAATCTGGCTCAGCAAGCACTTTATCCCCAGAGCATACATGTACGTCCTTCCGCCAAGTCAAGACAATCCTCATCGCAAACTAATGCCCCCGTAACCAGCGCATTCTCCCAACTCGCCGCCGACAACCAACACGCCCCCCTAGGCCTCCTCCTCCTCGCCATCCTCGCCCGCGTCCACGCCGTCCTCGCCCAGCTCCTCGACCACACAACAGCAACAACTTCCACCTCCACCTCCACCACTCCCTCAACAACGACAGCAAAACCGCTCTCCAGCTCATACAATCGCTCCATTGACGCAGCAGCAGCAGCAGCAGCAAACCAAGACAAAGGCATCGCCATATCCCGCGACGCACATCATTCTCGGCCGGTGATACAGTCAACAGAGCGTCTACGAACAGTACACCAACAACAACAACAACAACAACAACAACAACAACAGACAGCCAGCAGTAGCAGCACACGGCATTCTTCAGATGAGCCGCCGCGCGGCGAGGTCGCGCACGAGCCAGAGGCCATGACGGCAAAGCCTTCCAGGACGAAATCAAAGGAAGCCTCATTGAAAGACGACAAGAAGAAGAAGAAGAAGAAGAGGGGGAAAGGAGACGAACTGTCAAGCCTCTTTGGGTCATTGGCATAAACTCCAGCCGATTGAACAAGATTGAACGCGAGAAAAAGTGAAGACGCCTTCATTCTAGCAACACTTGCGTACTGTTATATTTTATCTATCCAGCATTATACCCCCACGTTTTCTCAATACCTAGACATCATACCCGAGATCCAGCCTTGCAAGACGTCCAAAGAGGTAGATGACACAAAAACAAAGTGTCAAAAAAGGCATCTTCATTACCCGAATACAAACTAGGCGGATTTTCAAATTAAGACCAAAGACAAATAATACCAACGAATTAGTAAACCCTGCTTGGCCTCTCCTCATACCCGTTACACGTTCAAAAAATTAAAAAAGAAGGGGCTGTGCTTTCCCGCCGATGCGCCAGCCTCCCGTACGTTAAATAATAACCACCACCCCGCGTAATCTTGCCTCGTAAACACGTATTCCAAGGTATTAAGACCGGTTTGGGCCAGAGTTTGTCCTATTCCTAGTCCCTCCCCGGAGCCCTCCAGTCTTGCCCAAACTTTCAACATCGACTCCATGCTGCTCATTGCCTCTTCGCCCTTCTCCGCGTCTTCACGCCACCACCTAATAAGGGCGGTAAGACCAGATGCGAGCCTTCATGTCACCGGAACCAGTCGCAAAGTAGCCGCCCTGGGGGCTAGGAGCTACCGAAATAACAGAGTTCTTGTGTCCCTGAAGCATGAGCTGCGTCGTGCCCGTGCGGGGGTCCCAGAACTGGACACCGCGGTCCTTGGAGCCGGACAAGACCCAGTTGGCGTCGGGGGTCAGCGCAACGGACAGGACAAAGTCTCGGTGGCCCTCAAACGTCTTGACGCACTTGCCGCCCTTGGTACCGGAGCTGGGAGGGCCGCGAGGCGAGCTAAGCTCCCACATCTTGATCGTGCGATCCAGACTGCCGCTGACCAGGTCCTTGCCGTTGGGCGAAAACGCCACCGAGTACACGCTGTCCTTGTGCCCATCGGGTCCCTCCAGACGCTCGACCAGGAAGCCCGTCATGATGTCCCAGACACGAACGCTCTTGTCCAACGAGCCGGCGGCGACGAACTGCGTGTCGGGAGAAATGGCAACGGTGGTGACGCCATCCTCTATCGTCAGCGTCAGGGTGTTGGTGCCTTGCTCAATATCCCACAAACGGACGGTCCTATCGCCACTGCCCGAAGCGATGGTGCGGCCGTCGCGCGCAAAGTCAAGCGAGTAGATGTCCTGTTCGTGGCCCGAGAAGTGGTTGCGGATGGTTCGAGTGGCAATATCCCACACCTAAGAAAGAATATTGACATTAGCAAGTCTTCGTCTGGGAACTGCAAGGGCGCGGACTTGGGGCAAAGGCATATATCTGCCAAGCCCTCCTGTCTCCCTTTAGACACTCTGGTTTTGCTTACCCGAATCAACTTGTCTTCGGCACCGGTAGCCAGATATCGGCCGTCGGGGCTGAAGCAGACGCTGCGAATGTAGAGGTCGGCAGCCATGTCGGTGGCGTTATGGTCCTCCAAGACGCAGACCTTTTCGCCCGTCTGGACGTCAAAGATCTGGGCCGACTTGTTGCAGCCCGTGGCGACATACTTGCCGTCATGGCTGAAGCGGACACAGCAGACGACGCTCTCGTGGGTCAGGGAATGGACCAGGTCGACGTCCAGGACGCGCTGGACCTGCGGGTTGAAGATGGCGTACCAGTCGTTGCCCGTCTTCTTGTTGTGGGGGGCGACGGCGTCGACCTCGAGATCACCGAGGGCATTGCTGATGGGAGGGGGAGGGGCTCGGGGGCCGCCCATGCGAGCGTGGTCGGGAGTCGGGTGGCTCACTTGCGGAGACTGGGCATTGCCGGGATACGGCACGGGGGTGTTGATCTGGGGCGTCGCAGGCCCGACAGCGTTCGGCGGGCGGCCAATGGCTCGTCGGCCCGGACCAGGCGAGGCCGTGCTTGGCGGAGGCTGAGGGCCCATGCCATTGGGGCCTTGAGGATAGGCCTGCTGGTACGGAGGCTGCTGCGGCGGCTGCTGCTGCTGTTGCTGCTGCGGCGCGTTGGGGTGCGGGGGGGGAGCGGGCAGTCCCGGAGGGCCTTGGGCCATCTGGTGGTGGTGAGGGCCCATCTGCTGCTCCTGGGGAGGAGCCTGGGGCTGAGGCGGCGCAAGGCCTCCCGGGTTGCCAATGATGCCGCCAAAGAGGTTGTTCCCAGGCGCAATCGAGGGAGGCTGCTGGGAGGGCCCAGCGTGCTGAGGAGGGCCCTGGAGGCCTGCTTGCGGAGCTCCCTTGCGAGCGACCTCGAGCTGATGCCGCAACATGTTGATCTCCTCCTCGTATCTGTTTGCACGCAAAAGAGAGACGCTGTTAGCGCGCGGCCCGCGACGACGTGCTGGCCATGTAGAGCATGCTTACTTTTGTTTGAGCGTCATGTGGGTTTGCTCCATGGCGTAGACCTTTTCTCGCACCAGCTGCATTTCGCTGACCTGCGCTGAGACTGGAATTCATCAGTTAGCCAACGAGTCCAGTCCATAATGTATCTGCTAGCTGTGATGTGTGAATTTCCTCTCCATCCTTTCTTCTTCTTCATCTCTTGTTCTGTGTCACAACGTCCACCTCTTCACATGTATATGCGTGCGTGCGGTGTATGCACTTGGTTCAACATTCCAAACGGCCATCGCACACCAGTAACCTTGCTCAGACGACATCTGCGGGGAGGGGAGGAAAAGGCGTACTCTGATGCTCAAAGTTCTCAGTCTGGCGCTGCTGGCTGTCGAACTCGGCCCTGATCTGCTCCAGCAGCTCGTTGAGGCGAGCATTGCCGGGGGGCACAGCGCCCATGCCGCGATGGGAATACATGGACATGGCTTTCGCGGGTTTGGTCGATGGGGGGATGATCGGGACGCAAGCTCGTGCGAAGGGGCCTGGGTGCGGCGGGAAAAAAAAACTTGCGCGACGTCTGCGTGAAGGTTTCCGCTGTCGCCTGGATCCGGAGACCAGCGGGCGTGTGAGCCGGATATTCGAGATTTCGACGTGGCTCTATCGAGACCGCAAGTCAAAACACCCTCCTAGTAAGAGAAGTAGAAAAAAATTGACCCCCCAGAAAAGGGAAGTGACGAAATTCGAGCTTCGACCGGCCGAGGCTGACGATGGAGGCGGTAAATGAAGACGAGCGGGCGGGATGGGAGAGTGACTCGCTCGTAGCTTGGGCGCAGGATCGCGTGTCTGCGGCACGGCGGACGTGATTTCGATGCTGGTGGAGGGTTTGTATCAAAGGAGGAGGCAGAGGAGAGAGAGAGAGAGAGAAGAGAAAAAGGTGAGAAAAGGAACCTTGGAGGTACAGCGTCGCGGCTGGGGGAATAAGGTAACTTCGGTGGAGCACTAGAAGCGAGCAGGCGTCTCGTCTCGGGGCTCGTAGCCTGACCACACAAGCAGAGCAGAGCAGCTGGGGGGGGAGGGGAGAAGAAGAGGCGCTGGCTCTAGGGGGGGGCGCCTCGTTGTACATGCAGCCCAAGTCCAGACGACCGCCGCGATGTACCTGGCGGTACTTGTTGTGACGGCGCTCCACTGCACGCGCCACAGCGGACTGGGGGTTTACTCGGGTTCCTCTCTGCTGCTGCGGCACCGCCCACATGTACCGCGCAGTACAGGCGACAGGGGCGTCAGGTCGTCCCGGATAGCCTGGCCTCGGCGTGAGTGTGTTCTGGCACCAGCCGGACAGGGGCGTGGGAGGTGGGACATCCATGGGTTTTAGCGGGGACTTGAGTTGCACAGAAGCTCGGGCCCTTCTCTCTCTCTGTGTCTCTTTTAGCTCTCTTGTCCTTTCCCGTCTCCGTTTAGGGGTGTTTCTGGCTTCTTCTTGGGGGTGTGCAGCAGGGCGGGCCGACAGCAAATCGATACCGCGACAGCCACGGCTTTGGTGCTCGGGGCACGGAGTACCGCCTGCTCGTCGCAGAAGTACCTCTACGATTCATCAGTACGACCACAACTACTACCTAACAGCCGGGCAGACAGCGATGTCGCACGGGCTGGCTGCGCTGGGGACGGGACACGGTCGTGGGCACGCCTCTTCACCTGGGGTCGCACACGGACAGAAGAGATGCTGTGATACCATACCGTGCTCTGGACGAGTGGAAACCGGTAGCACAAGCAATGAGGGCATGCAATGTGATGTACTCGTAGAGGCAGACGCTCATGCATGCAGATGCACGCGCACAGAGACGCTTGTCAACTACGAGTAAGACGGGTACTGTTACTTAGGTAAGTCGCGATAGAAAGATGGATAGCCTTCTTTATATCTCCTCATCTTGAGGTCTTACGAGTTCTAAGTAGGTAAACTAGACTATATCCTCACTTTGACTCCTTGCTCCAGAAGCCGCGTCCGTTTCAACAACCGTCGTCTTTCTCTCTCGCGTCATCACTTCTCTGCCTCTGCATGTATTACGGCACGTAGTATTTCCCTGTCCTCCGTCCTTCCGTACCTAATCAATGCTTCGCAACCTGCATGTACATATGTACCTGTAAGCGCCTCTCAGCCCCCTTCAAGCGCGACCCCCCTCTCGTCTTCCTTCCTCGCCGTTCATCCTGGTTCCAAATCCGCCGCCCGTTCCCCAGCAGCAGGGCAGGTGCAGAGGCCCAGCCCGGCACGGTGGAGCGTCTGTACGTTAGAAGTTGCTCTAATCGCCGCTTCGGTCGCTTCAGGTGGCAGCTCCCACATAAATCCACCATGCTCGCTAACGTGCAGTACCCTGCTTCAGCTAAGCAAATACCTCACCAGCACTGCTGTCCCGGTCTGGGAGCGGCTCACGCAGGAAGCAGGGATGCAGGGTGGGCACCCAAAGTGGGCTGCAGCAGGTGGGGCGCCCAAACCCACCCAGCGGGTCCCCACTCCGGTCCCAGCGCTGGCAGGGGGTTAGTGCGGGTGGGGCGGCCGAGCCTAACACCAGCCACAGCCCAGCCTGTTCCCCATGCTGGCTGTCGCTCCATCGAAGCTGGCTAAGCAAAGTACTTGGCACTTGTACCTGAGGACGGGCTCCGCTCTGCACGCTATCCGATTTGCGGCCTAGATCCGCTCGCATGCTCTGCTCTGTCGTTTTGGGCGAAGCTGCCACTTTGGTACCTTCGTACGCGTACAGGGACGAGAATCCCGCACACAACTTTCAAACGTCGACGCCCATCCCGATATCCGAGCGAGGAGACGGGAGCCATGTGCATCATCCGAGCTGGACCTAACAAATGCGATGCCACTGCTCGCTTAAAGGAAGACAAGCGGTAGTAGTACTGCTCAATCGAGGTACCCGGTCACTTTCTCAACTGCGGCCTTGAAGGCTCGGGTTGACGTCAAGATAATGACGTCGAGGCTGGATTCAAGAGAGTGATGCTAACCCTGAAACACACACACAGAGGAAGAGAGAGAGAGGGGGAGAATCCAGTCCGCGTTTGCCTGTAGGCTTGAGGAACCACGAATCTTCTCGTTCGTCTTGTTTTTTTTCCCGTTGTACCAAGCATTGCTGCCCCCTCCCATCCTATTTGGCCCAACTCCACCATGGCCGTTTGTAGGCAGATGCCACCGTCCTCGTCCTATTTGTCAACCAACGGCACTACTAGCTCTCTCTTCTTGTCTCACACACAATATTTTCCCCGGCGAGCCACATGAGGCTGAGGGAGCCAAATGGAGAATTGTCTTGGCAGCCTCGTTTGCTCATTCTTTCAAGACCGTATGTCCTTGATCGACCTTCCAGTCGGGTGATGCCGATAGATAGACCTGCTTCGCCTGCTGTTGGTTCGTGTGTGCCTGTATCTCACATGCTCTTCGTCTTCCGTCTACTGATGTATGGATTGCTTAACTTACTATAACTATAACTACGTTCTCACTTTCTGCATCCACCGTTTGCCATTGCTGGGGTGTCAACCCTCCATCCCGTCTTTCGGTAGGAATGGCCATCTGCGGCTTACGGTAGCCGCGCGAAAGGGGGTGCCGTCGCCGAGCGATTCCTCCAATGCAACGAGGTGTCAGGTGAAATGTACGTCTGTCTTTTTACACACATGTCTTGGAAGCTCATCCACGACATGCGTCTTGTATCACACCTGTGCTCTGGAAACGTTGTCTGGGATATAATTAGGTGATGGAAATGGTTCCTATTCTAGGGTAATGATGTCTCTCTTTGGGGGGGG
The DNA here is from genome assembly GCF_003025115.1 of Trichoderma citrinoviride. NCBI lineage: Eukaryota > Fungi > Ascomycota > Sordariomycetes > Hypocreales > Hypocreaceae > Trichoderma > Trichoderma citrinoviride. The sequence continues at coordinate 1,675,503 of NW_020194715.1, read as the reverse complement.
GGGCGAGTGGCCTAGTGGCAGCGTCGAGCAAGCATCACACACGCGTTCCTTATACTACAAGTACTGCCACTTACATACATACCAGCGTGTGGCTATACCGAAATGTTCTCTTTTCTTTCCCTGACCGAGTAAAAAGAGTCGCCAGGATGCTGGACAACCCAGTCAGAATGTGACAGTGGCTTGCATCTATGGCTTGCAGCATCCGAACTTGTGGTGTGCCGATAATACCAGCCTCTGTTGATACCAACCACCAGGCAGGAGGGAATCCCTCACCACGCCCCTCTCACGCGTACTACCATACCATTCTTGTACACACCTAAACGCTTCTGTGCCAAGTGCGCTGTGGTTACATGTGCAATGTAGTATGTATTGCACCACAGCCGTGACGTGGTTATCGGAAGCAATCATCTTTACCAGGTGATGAAAGCCACCGACCTGTGAGATGAGCAAAAGCAAATGCGCGTCCTGGGATCGACGCAGCCACCACTTAAACCCCCGCATGTGCACGGCGACAGTTACAAGAGCCAATTGCTGATGCTAAGATGGATAGTAGAGACTTGAATATCGAGTACTGTAGGTCTGTTAATAGTACCTTGGCTATTACTAAATGTACCTTACCTTAGGGTAGGCCCGGCCGATTGTATCAGAGAACAGCATGTAGTATCACCACATTAACGTCACTGCCCATTGTTTGCCAGTTCGTGCTGTACTCTGAGCCAAGACACCCAGTCAGCTCCATTCCGATTACATCAAGTCGCCAACCGAACCACCCCCCTAGCACAGGCGCTATCACTTGTGAGTCGTTCCGGCAAACTTTCCAAGAGTTTTCCAGGGCTAGGGCCGGGAATCTACCCGCAATTTAAGACCCCAGGGTGACAGCACAGAAGCTGCATCCCCAAAGGCATGGGGGACTGGATTGCTAAGCTTGTCAATTAACTCCGGCATAATGCCGACCGAAAGTTGACCGGATCGCGAAAGGGGATTTTGTTGCCACGATCTCTGACGTTCGGCGATGACGGAGCGGAAGCCGGGCTCGGATATGGCCCAAGGGAGCTGCCAGGATCCATGGATAGTAATAATACAAGGCATCATCCGCAATTAGACAATAAGACCATGATAACCGTACGCTGTCCAGGAGCAGTTGATGCAATATCTATGGGGCATTTGCATCCTCTGCGATGGAGAACAAGATGAAGATTGCCGTCTCCCACGAACAAATGTCCGGATCCTATCCCTTTTTTTGCTGGTTCAAATAGCCCAACAGAAATGTCTGTTCTCGGGCGGCAATTCCTCACAGGCACACTGTATTGTACACATTAGCAGCGGTCAGAAGGCAGGACGCAGTGTGGGTGGGAATCGCAGGTTGGATGAATGACGAGCAACAGAACCGACGACGAACGATCCGAATGCAGCAATTGATGACGGGCCTCTGATTTGCCGCTCAATCTCGCACAGCAAGAACGATGAACACGTCTTTTGTGGATATTCGCCGCAGAAGAATGGGATGTCACGCATGGATGGAGAACGGGAGGTAGTAAATACCTGTAGGTGCAGCGTATTCGTGTTCTTATCGATACGAATGCGACCGCCCGTCCCGCAAAAGGCGCGGCTTAAGTAAGGCAAACCGGCCTATCCCGCGCCGCGCCTCAGCCTGTTCAGGCACCACGCCCGCTTGATTATCAGCACATTTCAGCTCCCTCTCTGGCCACTTCGGCTCCGCTCGGGGGGGATCCCCCATTTCGACGCGCTCGATTCGGAGAGCCGTAGATGTTCGGACATTTCGATTGCTGGGAGCGAATCACAAAACATCACACCACCAGCTGGCGCCGGGTCGCTGCTGCTCCGTGAAAGGGGCGGAGGCGGGCGAGCACTTCCACAGTGTCGAGTCGATCCTGTTGGTCGGCATCTTGACAAGGTATATATATGCGAGAGAAGCAGTATTACTGCAACGTCTTACTTCCATTGTCTTTTGTTCCCATTCGAAACAACCGGACATCACCCTGCCTGAAGCTACACGAAGTTGCTAGCTTCAATTTCAAGTTGTTAGTTGATAGGTAATCACCAGCCTTCCGCCTCCTTGACATCTGCTCTCCAAACTGACACAATTCACCATCAAAGCCAGCATCAGCATCAACATCAACATCAGCATCAGCATCGCCGGGCGCGACGGCGGTCCATCATCAAACAAGCAACGCAAAACAGCCCCTCGCACGCTTATCTGATCGATCTCCCTGCCACTGAACCTCGCTCTTCTTCTTTTTGCGCCGAACCTCAATCGGGATCCGCGTTGCACCCCTGAACTCGCGCCCCAGTTTTTATTTTTTCTCGCTCTCTTTCAACGTCGAATCCCTCCCCCCCCCCCCGGACCATCGACTACCTTTAGGCTCAGTATTTAAATTGGCCCTCTCTCGCTGCCCGCGACTCGATCGCAGAACCCCGTCGCCTCCGAATCCTGCGAACAAGCGGCACAACTTCTTGTTCAGCTCTCTTTTTCCTCTTTCTTCGCCTTTGCCCTCATCCCTCTGGTCTGCCCACTATGGACGTCGTGCTGGAGCTCACCGACACCTTCATCGCCGACCACGTCTACGCCTGGCTGTTCCCTCTGCAGCCGGCGCCGTACGACTACCCCAAGGCAACGGCGACCAATTCCTCGGCCCAGGCCTTTTCATCATGGACCTACAAGCCCGCGACGCAGTACTTCCAGGTCGAGCCCTACCAGGCCGCGTACATGAGCTCCTTGCCCCGAGATAACGTCTATCGCCAGGCGGCCACGCTCTTCTTCATTACATGGTATGCGCCCCAGATAGATGTCACCCTTCTTCCTGCGCGCTGGACAGTCTGGCTAACAATTGGACAGGATCTTTGGCCTCATTGTCTACTTCATCTTCGCCACTCTCTCCTACGTCTTCATCTTCGACAAGCGCACCATGAAGCACCCCAAGTACATCAAGAACCAGATCTGGCTCGAAGTCATCCAGACCAACAAGTCGATGCCCTTCATGTCTCTCCTGACGGCGCCCCTCTTCCTGCTCGAGGTCCGCGGCTACGGCAAGCTCTACGACACCACCGCCGAGGGCCCCGGCATGTGGTATAACATCCTCCAGTTCCCGCTCTTCCTCGTCTTCACGGATTTCTGGATCTACTGGATTCACCGATACCTGCACCACCCGTCGGTCTACAAGCACCTGCACAAGCCTCACCACAAGTGGATCATGCCCACGCCCTACGCCAGCCACGCCTTCCATCCGGTCGACGGCTTCGCCCAGTCGATCCCCTACCACGTCTTCCCCTTCATCTTCCCGCTGCAGAAGATGGCGTACGTCTTCCTCTTTGTCTTTGTCAACTTCTGGACCATCATGATCCACGACGGCGAGTACCTCACCAACAACCCGGTTGTCAACGGCGCCGCCTGCCACTCGCTGCACCACTCTCGCTTCGAGGTCAACTACGGCCAGTTCTTCACTGCCTTTGATCGCCTGGGCGGCACCTACAAGATGCCCGAGGCCTGGATGTTCGAGAAGGAGGTCAAGATGTCGCAGAAGAAGTGGAAGGACGAGGCCGAGGAGGTCGATGCCACCGTCAAGGAGGTCGAGGGCTCCGACGACAGGACCTACGTGCCCGACACCAAGAAGAACAAATAAGCGCCGGGTGCTCTGCGTCTTTCTCTTCTTCTCCTCCTTCTTCTTTTCAATAAACGTTTTACGGCCACAAAAAGTCTCCATTCTTTCGGCGTAGCAATTACTTTGCGCTACAGTGAAAAAAAGGTGTCTGCGCCGGCACCAATCATTTTTATATAATCTGCCGCCAATACTTGATTTGTGTACATATTCGTCAACAGTTCTACGGGTGGATCATGGAATGAGCCAACCATGACGCCGTGGGGGTTTCAATACTGGATTTTGGCTGAGCACTTGCGGTGGCAGAGGCGTTTATGAGGACACGGCATCATGAAAAAGAAAACAAGAGTCTGCTGAATGATGTGTAATACTATGGTATATTTTCATTTGATGACTGATATCAAGCGCACCGGCATCTATGTATAATCCGGCAATGTAATAATAATGATAATAGAGAAGCGACTTCCAGACTCCAGCTTTGGACCAAAGAACAAATGAAAGTGACAAGGACAAAGGACACGCTATCAACTGACGATGCGTTGAAGGGCAGTCAAGTGGAACAAAAAGGAAAATTAGGAGAAGTAAAGCAGTGAGCGACTATTGAATAGAAATGCATGGCGACCAAGCGCGCAGAGGTGAACAGAACAGGCTGACGCAAGACAAACACACTAAAGGAAAAAAGGAATGAAGGGAAGGGACAGAATTGAAGAGATGAAAAAAAATGACAATGTGAAAAAGGCTTCCCGCAGATGCTCCAGATCATGGACAGGAATAAGGGCGGTTTGTTTGTAACCAGAGTTCGAAACAAAAGCTGTGCCAGACAAAGCAGCAACAGCATTTTAGAAGGCACTGCAACGGCGCATCTCACAAGTACAAAGAACAAGGGTAAAAAAGCTCGCTTCTCTCCGTAGCATCATGAGAAGCTCACAAACTTGGGATCCCTCGGCCGCCCGTCAGGCCCGATGCCGTTGGCCTTGAAGCGGTTCTCCATGTACACCTTGCGCGCCTGGTCAAACGGCAGGCGCCTCTTCTTCATGATGCGGAGGACCTCGGCCTTGGCCTCGTCGTCGAGCCCCGCGCGGGCGTCGCCGCCGTCGACGTTGCCCGTCAGGTCAAACGTGCTGCTGGACAGGCCGGCCTCGATGTCGCCGGCGAAGGACGAGGGCAGGCGGTCGTAGAGGTAGTCGGAGCCCGGGAGGCGGAGCTCGTGCAGGCGGCGGAGCCAGCAGGAGCGCGTGAGGAAGAGGGCTGTTGCGAGGACGACGAGGGAGACGCAGAGGGAGTAGAGGAGGTAGGACATTGTTGCTGTTGGGCGTTGTGTTGTTTTCCTTTTTGTTGACAGTTGCGGTCGTTGTTGATGATGGCGTCGTCGTCGTCGTGCTTTTGCGGGTGGCTCGGAGATGAGGGAAGAATGTGGTGTGGTTTTATACGGTATGGTTCGTTTTTCAGGAGTTTGCGCGGAACGGAAATGAGGACTAGAGGCTCAAGGAAAGCGACGAAAGGAGGATTAAGAAGAGGATAGCGAGAAGAAGAAAAGTGTCGTTTGAAGCCAAAAAGCGCTCCCTGGAGATGTTCGGCGGCTAGCAGATGAACCAGTTCATGGCTAGGCCTCGTTTTGTCGGGCGGGATGGCTGTTGGCTGGCTCTGTAAAGAAAAAAAAAGTCGAGAGTTTCTTGGTAATACGATCGAAGCGCTGCTGCTTGGAGGCTGTGGAGGAAAATGCGATGCGCCGCGACGGATTTGGGTGAGGCCTCAAAAAGAGCTGCCCCGTCTGACGTGTTGCAACCTGGCACCGATGCGGCTTGAAAGCAGTGGCTGTGCGGGATCCATTCCAGCTTCCCCCTCCCCTGGTCGCGCACCATGTGGTCTGATGGGGAGGTGGCCGGTTTGAAACCTGATCCGATCCGGGAACACCAGCCACAGGGGAGAGAAAGAGGAGGATGGGGAGATTTGGGGGTGACGACGCCGATAAGGAGCGATAACGAGTGCGCTGCTTGCGGCCTGGCTGCGCTAAGCCGTAAACAGGCAGCTAAGCGAGCCCACACATTTCGGCTGGTCGAACTTGTTTCTCTGCGACGCCGGGCACCAGCTTCTGTGAGGTCTAGCGACAAAAGAAAACGAACCTCGAAACCCCGTCGTCGCGAAGACATCCAAGTCCATTCCTCGACAACACACAAAATCCGACACAATGGCCGCCGCTCTGCCCAACATTTCCTCGGACCTGATCTGGGAGGTCGTCCGTGAGTTTTCTTTGCTCTCTCTCCCCATTTGAGGGGGCCCTCTTCCAAGCTGTTTTCCCTCTCCGAAGGGAAGGGGGGGAACAGTTCAGAACGAGGCAAACCATTTTTGCGAAAAAGAGGGATTGGAGGCTAAAACGGCGATATTATCATGGCATAGGAACCAACAACAGCTACCTCCACAAGACCGGTGCTTCCAAGAATGGCGGCGTCCAGTTCTCTCGCGACCCTCTTAACCTGAAGAACGTCCACAGCCGAAAGGTACGCGAAGCTCGAGAACCTTTGTATGTAAACTGGGCAGAACATTATGAGGGCTAACAATGTGGTCGAATAGTACGCTGGCTTCGTCAACGACAAGGTACGACGCAATTTCCCTTTATTCACGAACGAGCAATTGAGCAATCTACCGAGTCCCAACCGATAAAACGAATTGAACGAGAGGTGTTTTGATACTAAGACATGGGAATGAATAGGCTGTCGGTGTCCTCCCCAACGAGAAGGGCGGCGTCGTTGTCGTCACCAAGAAGGCTTCTGCCACCGCCCAGCCCGCCAAGTCTGTCGTCAAGACCACCATTGGCGGCGGCAAGTCCACCCGCAAGTGAGTTAGACCTGGAGGATTTATACAAAAACAGCCGTAACTCGGGGAGGGAGTACTTGTCATGCTAATGACGACTGGATGGGATACAGGACCTACAAGGCCGTTGCCAGCCAGGTCGCCAAGACCGGCTACCGCCCTGACCTCCGCGCCGCCGCCGTCGAGCGTGCCTCTGCCATCCGCCACTCCCAGCTCCCCGTCAAGGCCGACCCCGAGCCCAAGCTGAGGGGCAAGAAGGCCAAGGCCGCTGCCGCCGGCGAGTCCTAAACAGGATGGAAGCGAACGAAAACAAAACAAAACAAGGATTTCTTCGGGACCGCTTGAGAGGATGAGATGAGGATTTTGGAGGGGGGGGACGAGGGAAGTTGCAGTTGGGAGTTGGCTGGGGCTGGGAGTAGGGATCTGATAATGGCTCATTCTTACGACTTGTACATTTTGGCCTGTGCTTGGTATGCGACGGACCTGTTGAGGGGAGGGTCGTCCCGTCGAGGGTTGTTTTTAAATGTCATGACCCTTGGAGGTCTCGCTGTTCACGGCCGGAGCTGCAGCCGAATCCCGAAACCGGTCGAGCTGAATCAAAAACACAAAACTTTCTACCACCATCTGCCCAAGAGGAGGAGCCACTGGCAAGTATAACTAGAAGGGAAACAATTCCCATGGCTTCTCGCATTGGACTTGTGTGTGCGAAATGAGAATTGTAGCCGTGCCTGCAGTGACAGATGTGGTCCCGGATGCCCCAAGGCCATTACTCAGTAATGGCTGACGTCTAGGCTGCTGCGCTGGGAACACAGCCTCGGCAATTCGCTGGGCTTGATTGCTCCATAACCCCAGGATCTATCTTACCATTATGCTGGCCGCCATGCCGCCATATGACCGGTCTGTGTTGGTGCACTCCGCCCTCCCCCGAGTGCCGCCGGGGAATCCCAAAGCAAACGCGGCTCATCATCCGGGGCCTCGTCTCATATTATCAAACTGATACTATTAGTATCGTATTACCAACTCACCCCAACAGGTTGCAAAATAACCAAAGAAGCCTATGCGTAATCGATAAATAAGCCGTTGGGCAAGCGTAGAAATTGCAGATTCATCCCCTTTGTTGAAAAAATACAGGTGCATTCCGATCGCACACGAACACAGCTGGGCCAGCTCGGCTACAGTCTCAGGCTTCTCAAGCCAACGCCAATCCGCTCCGGCCCGGCGAACCTCGGAATCAGCGGCCCGACAACTTATTGTGTCATTCCCTTGTTCCGCTTCCCTTGTTCACAAGCAATTCGAACCTGGGCTTCACAGGGCACTCGGGATCAACAGGCTGGGTCGGAACATGACGGGGAAAAGGGAAGAAAAAAAGAAAACAAAGAATAGGGGGGATCCGAGGTTCATTTTTTTTTCCCCCTCGCGGAGGCTCGGTGATGCTCGTGGCCTTTTGGTTTCTGAGTGCAGTTCTGGTTCTCGGCTTGTAGATCTGATAGCCCTACTACCTAGTAGGGAGACGCTGCCGTTCAACGTGCACATGATTATAGCAGTAATAACAGGATTTCCTTGTAATACCTTAGCAACTGGCCATTCCAGCATCCCGATTGGCCAACCCCAGGCTCATCCCATGCCAGACAAGCAAGCACGAGCAGTAGTTGTACTCGTACTTGAGCTACCAGAGAAGGGCTTCTCTATTCTTTTCTGTTACTTGTAAGGTATTATCATATGATTACCCCTCCCATTAATAGGTAAGGGTAGAATAACACAAGGTAACAAAGCAGCCGCAGTCAAAAGAGCAGCGAGTGGAGGCGTCTGGTTTCTGTCTGGTCTGAAAATATAGCGCGATCAACCCCCCCTCGCTTTGCGTTGGGCAAGAGCCATCCCGCTTCCGTCCAAGCAACGACCCCTTCCCGTTCTTACGCAATTCCCTCTTTACAACAATAACTAGATAATCCATCCTCTCCTCCGTTCCCATACCATCTTCTTTACCTTCACACAAACCTCACCTCGGAGCTCCCTCTTCTCTATTCTATACGCTTCACAAATCCCTACAACCGCCACAATGGTCAAAGCAGGTACGCCTCTTTCCTTCTCCCAGAGCCCAACTCAGGAATTGCCCCTCAACCCCGCACCACCAGCGACGGGGGGGCCAAGCCGAAGCTGGTGCTGTGCGAAACAGAGCTTCGCGTCACCGAGGGCCGCAAAAGCGCATTGTGAAGCGGTCGTGATGGGATCCCAAGCTGACCGTTTTCTTGTGTCGCGATAGTTGTTGCTGGTGCCTCCGGAGGCATTGGACAGGTATGATCATCTTCCGAAGACCTCACAATCCGCCTTCCGTGGTGTTTCTCTGTCGCTGACTCGGCGCGTCCTCCGCCATCTTCGCATAGCCCTTGTCCCTCCTCCTCAAGGGCAGCCCTCTCATCGACGAGCTGGCTCTGTACGATGTTGTCAACACCCCCGGCGTTGCTGCCGACCTCTCCCACATCTCCTCTCCCGCGGTAAGCTCCCAACTCCAGCTCCAGCTCCAACCTCGTGCACCCTCGACCCTCCGCATCGCCGACTGCCGCATGTCGAGTAACCTCTGCAGTACCTCCTAGATTGCTAACGCCGCCCGTGGTTGACAGAAAGTCACTGGCTACCTGCCCGCCAATGACGGTGCCAAGGCCGCTTTCAAGGATGCTGATATCATCATCATCCCCGCTGGCATTCCCCGTACGTATCCAAGGCTACATACAGTCACTTCATGTGGTTGAACATTAAACTCCCCTTGTTGGCATTGCTAACGCTACGACTGCTCAACAGGCAAGCCTGGAATGACCCGTGACGACCTCTTCAACATCAACGCCGGCATTGTCAAGGGCCTCATCGAGACCATTGCCGACGTTGCCCCCAATGCCTTCATTCTCGTCATCTCCAACCCCGTCAACTCCACCGTCCCCATCTCCGCCGAGGTTCTCAAGGCCAAGAAGGTCTTCAACCCCAAGCGCCTCTTTGGCGTCACCACCCTCGACATTGTCCGCGCCGAGACCTTCGTCGCCGAGATTGTCGGCGAGTCTCAGCCCCAGAAGCTCACCATCCCCGTTGTTGGTGGCCACTCTGGCGAGACCATCCTGCCCCTCTTCAGCAAGGCCAACCCTGCTGTCCAGATTCCCGCCGACAAGTACGATGCGCTTGTCAACCGCGTGCAGTTTGGTGGTGACGAGGTTGTCAAGGCCAAGGATGGTGCCGGTTCCGCCACCCTCTCCATGGCTTATGCTGGCTTCCGGTGAGATGCCTAGTATTTCTCTTTTGATGCCTGCATACATTGTTATTGACATGGTATTCCTTTAGGTTCGCCGAGAAGCTGCTTCGTGCCGCCAAGGGTGAGAAGGGCCTTGTCGAGCCCAGCTACGTCTACCTGCCCGGCGTGCCCGGAGGTGAGGCCATTGCCAAGGCTACCGGCGTCGACTTCTTTTCCGTCCCCGTGGAGCTTGGAGTAAGTTTTTGACAAATCTTCTCTTCCATCGCAGAAGAAGCGTGCTTTGCTGACCCCTTACGCAGCCCGAAGGTGTGGAGAAGGCCACCAACCCTCTGGAGGGCATCACCGAGAAGGAGAAGGAGCTCCTGGGCAAGGCTGTCGAGGGCCTCAAGGCCAACATTCAGAAGGGCGTCGACTTTGCCCACAACCCTCCCCAAAAGTAAATACTTTCCTCCTGAAACTTGCAGCCTCTGGGTAGCTGTTCTAGTGTCGAGGTAGCCGGTCTTGAGGGACAATAGCTATATGACTACTGGGTATAATATATACGCGCGCGCATAAGCAGGGTGGCTGATGATTTGCTCTCTTTCATAGGCTGTAAAATTGTCCCAGAGTCTCTTTTCCCCCACGCGGACCCATTGTTGTTGGGATAGTCTTTTTCGTTCCACACTGGTTACAGTCCGCTGCTCGTCGCGCAAGGTTGGATTGAGCGGTCGTCCGGGGAGTTGATGGACCGGGCTTGTCTTCTCTTTCGCACAATGGCGCAGATGATGTATCCCTTTCTGCCTCTTGAGTCGACGAGATGAGTTGATTCGGAGTTCGGTCACTGAGGCTTGGCGACGACGGTCTTGATCTGGAATATAGCTGCCGGTAGCTCGTTGACCTCGGCTTGGACGGTGGCGCTGATACCCAGGGCAGCCAGAGCGCCGCGGATGATGCCGCAGGGAAACCAGAGAAACTGGAGAGTTAGAGACGTAGTCAGCAAAATACAACCTCTGAGCTCTGAGATTTCTTTTCTGTATCGTGTGTGCGTATGCGCAGGACAGAGTATATAACGTACGGGCTGTGCGCGGACAACGGCTTGGCTGCCTGTCTCCGTGCTCATGCGAGAAAACGGGCGGAAGGCATTATCGGTCAAAACGTAGACTCCCTAGAGGCTGTTCGTCAGCCAGGATTATTTTCGAATGCGACTGCGCAAGTTGCACAGTGGTAAGAGGGGGGTGGGGAGATGAGCTCGGCGTACGCGGTGGTTCGTCTTCAAGTTGTCAATGTTCTTGCCAAAGACGAGGGACCAGAGGTCTTTGCAGAGGAACTTGATGACGTCGAGGGTGTCGTTGAAGCGCGGGCGGTCGCGGGAGAATCTGCGATGAAGCTTTGTTAGACCTTGCTTTTCTTTTGCTCTGCCTTTGTTCTCCTTGCCGTTAATCTCAAGGCAGGCAGCGGGAGAGCGTTGGACAGTGTCGAAGAATGGAAATGGTCATGGTCATGGGTATGCGATGTCGGGGAGGTAGGTAGGCACCTTTCTACGAGGCCCTGCCCGACGCGGTAGCCTTGCGCCTCGAGCCGGTAGTGCACCGCATCGAGGTGCTCCTCGTCGTCTATCCTCTTTGCGGGATGCTCGACCGAAGGGGAGGAGGTTTGCGCCTGCGCCTGCGCGGCGGTGCTGTCGTTGTCGGGATGTTGTTGCTGCTGGTGGTTCGCTGGAGGGGAGAGCTGCGTGGACAAAGATGAAGTGGCGGCGGGCGAGGGAGAGGAAAAGTCGCGCTGGGAGGTGACGCGGTGGGCGAGGGGCACGAGCTCGATGAGGAGGAAGTCGAGGGCCGAGGTGGAGAGGAACGAGGCGCTCGGGTCGGAGGAGTTGAAGGGCGGCATTGGCGGGGAGAGGGACATTTTCCCTCTTTTTAATTGGGATGGCCGTGTTGTGGTTTCTGTGGTTGTGCGGTTTTGGTGTGTTTGTGTGTGTGTGTGTGTGTGTGGCGCTGGAGGAGGGGGTTTAGGGGGGATAGAAGAGAGGAGAGGAGAGAGGACGAGAAAAGGTGTTGGCGATGTGTATGTGCGTGGAGGTTGGTGTTGAGATAGAATGGTGAGAGGTGTATGGAGGATGTAAGGGTATCGATTGTGGCTTGCGGTATGAGGTACATGTACGAGCGTTGGAGGTTGGAGGTTGTGGGGGTGGGCTTATTGGTGGGGTGCGTGGATGTAGCTGTACATGCCTGTGGTATGATTTGAGACGGTTGAGATTACCTATCTACTTGATCAAGATGGCAAGATACATTACTCTACCGCTTCATGTCATTGTGATTGCAACTTTCACCAGAGAATACAGCCGAGTGCTTCAAGTCAGGCAAGACTCAAACGAAGCGACTTGCAAATCGACGATACGCAACCTGCAAGAGAGAATGTCCAAGATATCCAGTCTTAAATACAGCCCTGCCAGCAACCCCCTACTTAGCTACCTATCACTGTCCTATTCATACATCTTTGTCTTTTCCCGATGACGGCTATGCTCCTCCGTCCTTGATCGTAGGATGAGAAGGAGAAAAAGAAAATGGAAAAAAAGCAAACAAATTGGCCCTGTACCGACCTTTAAGGGGAATCATCCTTTTTTGTTCCTCGTCACCCTGAACGCCTCTGCTGACTTGATAAATCAAACCCCTTCTCTGGTCTCTAACTTCCCCCTTGACTCTCGTGCATGGAAACTCTTTCTACAGTTCCCTCTCTATACGTAAAACATTCACTCCTCTCGCCTTCGACGCCGTCGACCACGCGGCTCTTTCGGCTGACGCCTCATACCCTCTATGGCTTCCATACTTGCCTCCTAGGGCGTATAGTTGCTGGGAGACTCGCTGAGGAATGGCAGATTCGACGAGGAGCCGCGGTAGCTGCTCGCGCCCGTGTGCTGGCGCTTGTTTGGGCGCTGGATCGGCTCTTCATCGTCAGACGATAACGTCAGGTCGATAACTGCTGGCGCTGGTCGTTTGGCGCTGTGCGAGCTGCCCCGCGGTCTCGTCGCCGAGCCTTCGGTGCCGGCAGAGCCAGCGGTGTCCGTGTATAAGCGCTTGGGCGTAGCTGGCTGACGACCGCCAATGATGATTTCCGACACCTCGACATCGTCATCATCATCGTCGTCGTCGTCATCATCATCCTCGAGTGCTGCGCCGTTTGGCCTGGATAGTGACTCCTCCCTCGGTGGTTTGCTAGACCACTTGCCATTTGGCTCAATGGTGACAGTCTCCAGGCTTTTGGGCGTCTTTTCCAGAATCGCCTTGACATAACTAAAGAACTGGGTCAGTGCTGGTTACAGGCTGCGTAGCGGCGTCAATGTAGCGATACGCACCCATCAACGGCCAGTTGTTCAAACGGCGCCGGCTTGTTGCAGATAGGACACAGCCATTGCGGACCTTGCTCCTGAAGCTGCAAGTAAGAGGTCGCGTCAAAGCATTGGAGATGCGTGCATCTCACGCTCCGACAGGGAACTTCTAATCTCATGTACGACAGAGGGCACTTCAGAGACAAGACCTGAGAGGTTGCCACCACATCCGGGTCTTGTGCTATCTTGTTCACTGTTCATGTTCGGGTCAGCAATCGTAGCAGTAACGGTGCTTGCAAAGGTGAGACTTACGGTCTCTTATGACCGATTCTTCAGTGATCTTACTGCGGCTTGCGATTGTCGCTACCAGTTCCGGAACTGTGGTGATCTTGCAAAGGTTGACAATGAGGTAGTATTTCTGCAGAGGTAGATAAACACGAGATATTCGTTAGCGATGATGATCGAAAAGGATGCGAGTAATGGCGAGAGAAAAGAGAGAGAATGAAAAGGGGGAGATAAAGGGTCGGCTCCGGCAACCGGTGTTCAAAACTTACCTTGGTCGTCAGCGCATACGTAAACTCGATACTGTTCATGTAGTCTCGTTTCAGGCGCAGAGCGCTGGTGATGTCGACCGGCCTGGTGGAGCCGGGCTTGTTCTTGAGGCCTCGCAGGTTGGCCTTGATCTCGTCGCCGTTTACCCGGAGCTCGGATTGGTGTGGGAACGCAACATCTTGTACGCCGCTGTTGTCGCTCGCACAGAAGACCATGATCCTGTAAGACTTGTCGTCGATGCATCGCTGTGCATTTTTGGGGCAGTGGCTTAGCTTTAGCGGGATGGTGACAGAGTTCCTATGCTGTGCCATGGCTGGGGATGGAGCGACACCGGTCAGCGAGGGCTTCCTTCCAAGGTCAAGGGGAAGTTGTACGGGATATCAATACTTGCCTTCGCAGGTCCGCAAACCGCTCACAGGGACTTCGATGGTGTAGAAGGGGCTCGGCTTGAACGAGAAACCGGGCGTTCCGGAGCCATAAGGGGAGGCTGGCAGCCCGTCTGCAGAGGCTTGCCCATACGCCCGTTGGCTGCTGTAGCCCGCGCTGCCGTACGGCGATGTCGAGGACGCGGAAGCAGGCAGAGATGGCTGCGCCAAAGATCCGTTACTCCGCGCCGCCGTGACCTTGGATGGACTCGCTCGCTGGGAGGTAGCCTGCATGATGCTCTGGAGGACTTGCTGGAATCGCGCGTAGTCGTTGTTGGCCACCGTTTCGTTGATGACTGCGGTTTGTGAGAGAAAGAGAGGTTAGCAGTCTGCACGCGCAGGCGCAACAAGAGCACGCGACTGACTTCGCGAAAGAGACAATGTGGATGGGGAAACTCACGATTCACGATACGCCGCTGAAGCTCAGCCTTGACGCCGGTGCTCTTGAGGCCATTCACCTGGCAGATGGTAGAGAGCTGGCGATTAAACAGAGAGTTGCCCTGGACCTGCCGGAGCAGCGCGCTCACGTCATTCCGCTGAATCAAGCTGGACGAAGCCATGGTTGGGTTGGCGGCGCGAATAGTCGATCGAGAGAGGAAGCGCCTCGCATGGGCATCAAAGAGGAAGAGGAAGAGTCGAGGGCGACAGGAGCGGGCAACGAGACAGCAGCGTTGGGCCGACGTGGAAGTGACTGAGACGATGCGATCGAGGCTCTGGGCTCTATATCGAGCTCGGGCAAGGGGGGGGCTGCGGACGGAGCGGACAGAATCGAGTCCGAGATCGCAAAGCAGACAGCAAACGGGTCGAGGCCGCTGGGCGGCACAGGCGGTTGCTGTGGCGCTCGCTATGAAGTCAGCAAACGGCCGTGATGGTCGCTGGTGGTGCGAGGCTGAGGGCAGTGAATCGACCGAGTTTATCGGCGTACGGAGAAGAGGTACGTGCGGATGCAGTTGAGGCGTCGAGTCGCCAGCAGCGAGGCTGTGAATTTGGATCGGATGGGGGGGGGGGGGGGGTCCCAAGGGCGAGAACGGGCGAGTGATGCAGCGGCGTCCTTCACATTCACTCTCTCCTTCACCCCGTCAGCCTCGGGTCTGCGTCTGCCGTTATGAAGGAGACATGCTCATCAGCAATCGGCGGTCCAAGGCAGAGAGATAAGACTCGACGCTATCGCCACTGGACTTTTGCGATCGGGCAGGCGGCGGCAGCTGGCAGAACTCGGGACTAACCTTCCAGGCAGGTTAACGCGAAAAAAAGGTTTGAGGCAACTGCAGGAGCGCTAAGCCACAAAGGAGTAGTATGTACTTACTCGGATGCGCCACACTGGTTGTACGGAGTACCTATGAATGTAAGGTCTCTGGGCTATCTTATCTCTTCCCGCCCGTTATCGTAAACTTTCTTCTTTCTCTCTGTAGGACCGATTCGAATATCGCAAGCAAAGTCGAGAGACCGTCCGTCCGTCACCAAACGAAACAGAAACGCACCGGAAACACCGCAAAAAGATACTACGCAACAACCGCAATCATGGCAAAGAGTTCTCGGTCGAGCAGCAAAAAGTTCAACAACCAGCGCAAGGCTGCCAGCATCTTCGGGCCCGCAGAACTTGCCAGACAAGAGCGTCTGTCGGCCAAGCTGCTCGAGCTGGCAAAGCAGGCCAAGCCCGAGCCTGCGGAGATGAAGATTGATGGTTCGTTGAATCCTATGGGATCTGTTTCGGTGGGGTATGCAGAAATTTGTGTTCATTTACTAACGTTGCTGGGCAGAAGACGAGGGCGACAATGCGCAAGAGAGAGACGAGCAGGCTGCAGATGAGACCTGTACGATTTCCCATTCTCTCCCCTCTGACGAACCGGATGCTAACATGCTGCGATGCTCAGCCATGGATGTGGACTCAAAGAAGCCGAGCAGACCGCAAAGCACCAAGAAGCGCATCGAGAAGAAGCGGAAGAAGTCGAGCATCACGTTCCCCAAGTACAGCGACAGACTAGCCGCCAGGAAGAAGAAGAATGCGCCGAAGAAGGCGTAAACGAAAGACGAGGTCCGATTGCTTTCAATTGTTTCTTCCTTTTAGTTTCGTTCCATTTCTGTTATACGGAGTACGAGTCATTATATATTCATATTGTACTGTCCTGCATATCAGCTCTCAATTGACGATACCCATGACCATCCCTCAAGAGTAAAAAAAAAAAAAAAAAGTAGAGTAAAAAAAAACAGTCCACGTCCTGCAGGCGCGCCCCTGGTGCCTGTGGCGCAGCAGTCGCCCAACTTGGACCTCTGCATCGTCCCTTGGCCAATCAATCTTGCACTTCCCGCTGGCTTCGTTATATTCTATATCCCTTCAACAACACTCATTCTAGCACCAATAATTGGGACGCTCAACACCAGCACTGCTTCATACACGCGTCTCTCTCGTCTCCCATATGGCTTCCACTGTGCATCGTCTTGGTGAAACACTGTTGATCCCGGCCCCTCGTCTCGTCTCTGCCTGGCTCGCCTAATAAATCCGTCAGAACATGGTGGCCTCACGAACCGCATCGCTTGCAGGCTCTCTCCTGCTCACTGCCGCCAACATTCTGATCCCGCTGTCGATTCTCGTCTTTGGCACTGGCTTCTTCCCGTATAAGCCGTTTCTCCCCGGACTGGCCGAGTTTGAGCCTCTCGAATATGGACCTCCGCCCAAGGCCCCCTTTGATAGACTTGTATTCATGGTAGTTGATGCCTTGCGGAGGTATGAATCGAATATCGTCTCTTCTCTCGTTAATGGCTCGTCCCCATACTAAACCGCAATGGCAGTGACTTTGTATACTCTGAGGGCTCTGGATTTCAATACACCCAACGGTCAGTTGCGTACATGGGTAGCTGCTTGCTTCATTCTCTCATACCCGAGTCCGTATAGCCTCATTCGAGATGGCGGCGCCGTTCCGTTCACCGCAAACGCTCGGTCTCCGACGGTGACGATGCCTAGAATCAAGGCCATCACCACTGGATCCATCCCCTCCTTTGTCGACCTGATTCTCAACTTTGACGAAGCCGACACCTCTTCCACGTTGGCCGCCCAAGACACCTGGTTGTCCCAGCTCAAGGCCAAAGACACGGGCAAGCTGCTCATGTACGGCGATGATACGTGGCTCAAGCTGTTCCCCGAGACGTTTGACCGGCACGACGGGACCTCTAGCTTCTTCGTCGCAGTAAGTGATGATTTTCCACTCTGGAATATCGTTTGATGGCTCTCATTCGCTTACACGCGCTCCCGCAAAGGACTTTACAGAGGTGGACAACAACGTGACCCGGCACATTCATCATGAGCTCGAAAGGGACGACTGGAGCTTAATGGTTCTCCATTACCTTGGCCTCGATCACATTGGCCACAAATCGGGACCCCGAAGCGCGCACATGCCAGCCAAGCAGCGTGAAATGGATGGCATCATCCACCAGCTGTATGAAGCGCTAGAAACCAAGAGCCACCTGCAGTCAACGCTGCTTGTGCTCTGCGGTGATCACGGCATGAACGATGCAGGGAACCACGGGGCGTCATCCCCTGGAGAAACGTCGCCCGCCTTGGTCTTCCTGGCGCCCAAGCTCAAGGAGATATCGTCCGGATACGCAGCCCCTGAGCGGCCCAAGAGCGAGTATGACTACTATTCCATGGTTGAGCAGTCTGATATCTCGCCCACTCTCGCCGCGCTTTTGGGGTTTCCCATTTCAAAGAACAACCTGGGCGCCTTTATTCCGGAATTCCTGCCCTTTTGGCCCAGCTCGAGCGACAAGGTGCAGATTCTCATCCGCAACGCTAGACAGATTCTCAACGTCGTCACGGCGGCATTTGGAGGCGAGCTCTTTGACGCGCGGGCTGCCACCGACCCGTGCGCTTCCATGGCCACGGACGTTGATGAGTTGGCCTGCGAATGGCGGAGCATCAGTTTGGACGCGGCCTCACAGGCCGATGCTGCAGTCGTTGACCAGGCGTGGCTGTCAGCGACGTCTGCATGGATCCGCAAGGCCCAGGACCTGATGAGCAGCATGGCATCCAACTATGACTTGTCGAGACTGGCTCTCGGCCAGGCTTTGGCTGTCGCTGCCGTCGCTGCGAGTCTTGTCGTCTTGGGCTTGCAAGGCTTCCAGCAGGCAGGTTTTCCCTTGCCGCTGTTTATGCTTGCGGCGTCCTACGGGCCAATGATGTTTGCCAGCAGCTACGTGGAAGAGGAGCATCACTTTTGGTACTGGACATGCACTCTATGGCTGGCTTACCTCGGTATTCGAGAGGTTGCAAAGTAAGCTGACCTTTGCATCGAATTCCTATCTATCAACGTTTGGTGATACTAAACTCTTTCCTTCTTTCTCATTCTAGATCCTCGCGCCTCTCCTCGATAGCAAGTCATGTAGCGTCCTTGGCTGCCCTCAGACTCATCCGAAGCTGGAACCAGACCGGCCAAAAGTATGCTGGCGAGCCGGACACTGTCAAAACTTTCCTCATCCCCCATCCCGAGCTCCTCTGGGCCCTCATCACCTTGGCGTACGTCGTGGTGAATTTCCAGACGCTCCAGAGCCTGTCTGGTATGCCTTACGTCCTGGCTACTTCATTGCTGCCAGCTCTCTTCTTGGCGACATTTACCTTTAAGCTGGCGTTTACTGCCGAGGATGCTCCCGAGCTGGTTGTGGGATTTGCTCGCAGCCTACTGGACATTTTCCAGGGCCCGACCCTCATCCTGCGAGCAAGGATCGTCTTTGGGCTGCTCGCAGCCTTGATGGGATTCGCCGTATACCGAGCAAAGTCTGGAGGGCCTCGAGCCGCTCAATCATCCGGTAAGTCTTCATTACGCACGTCACTGCCACTTCTATCGCAACTTACAACTGACAATATGAGACAACAGCCGAGCTCTCCCACCATCTATGCACCCTCCTCGCCATGACCCAGTCCCGCGCCACCAACATCCCCCTGTTCCTCCTCTCCAGCATCATCCTGCAGGCCCTCCAATCCGCCAACCTCTCCGTCGCCGAAATCACCACGTCCTCCATCATGCTCCAGCACACGACCTTCTTCGCCTTCGGGGGCTCCAACGCAATCTCCTCCGTCGACCTCTCCAGCGCGTACAACGGCATCAGCGGCTTCAACGTCGTCGCCGTCGGCGTCCTGACCCTCGTCAGCAACTGGGCCGGCCCCCTCTTCTGGACGTCGGCGACGAATCTGCTTCTCCTGCAGAACCGCCACCAGAACCAGCGACAGCCACAGCACACGACGACGGCGACCATGACCAAGGCGTACCGCAGCCACGTCGTCCTGCTCACCGTCTTCGCGTCGACGAGCGTGGCGTTTGTCATGGCGGCGTGCACGGCGCTGAGGACGCACTTGTTCATCTGGACCGTGTTTTCGCCCAAGTACCTGTACGCCATGGCGTGGAGTCTGGGGCAGCATTTGTTGGTCAATGTTGCCTTTGGGGGCTTTTTGTTTTGGCTGGGTGCATGAAGATGTCGAATGGATGTTTACATATTGTCGTATGTATTCAAAGAAGGGGGTCATTCCGTTGAGGTTTCCAAATTCCCAATACCCAATAGCTTAATATATCCATCTTTAGCAGTAGTAGAGCCAATCTACACATGTACCCTTTTAGCTCAATTCATAAACACGTTATACACATGGACCATGACATCCCCCAACAAGCCCGATCCTTCACACGTCCTCCATCTTGGTATCCTCGCCATCAGACAACAAGTCCTCCACGAGCGCGTCATCCCTCCCTCCGTGCTCCGGCACCACCGTCCCCTCGCTATCGCTATCATGCTCAACCTTGATCTTTGTCCTTTTCGCTCCCCCTTGCTCTTCCTCTTCTTCTTCTTCCTCCTCCTCCTCCTCTTCGTCGTCGTCGTCATCGCCCGCGCGCGACCCGGCAACAGACTGCCTGTCTCCCGTAGCTTCCGACACGGCCACCGACACGCTGCGGCTGGTGCGGCTATGCGCAGGTCTCTGCTGCTGCTGCTGCTGCTGCTCGTCGAGGCCGTTGACAATCTTGCCCAGGCTGACGTGGAGCTTGTACAGCGCGTTGCGGCCCGTCGTGTCCGTCACCAGGCCCTCCTCGACGGCCTCGCTGACGACGTTGTACGTCTCGCGGAGCTTCTCTTCCGAGGAATTGGGCGAGACGAAGAGCTTTCCGAGGAGGCCGGCGACCAGCTTCTTCTCGGCTTCTGTTTTTGGGACAAAAGCTTGTTAGCCATCATTTTACTTTATGATAAAGGGGGGAAGCAAGGGGAAGGGTATTCGGTTTCGAAAAACGTACTGCTTATGTTGCCGCGGAGCCTGTCGAGAATGTCGCAGGCAAAGTCAAGATGCACGTCGCCCTTGGGATTCTTCTTCTCCCCATCGAGGACGAGCTCGGGGCTGTAGCACTTGCGCGGGTCTGTCCAGTCTACCAAGCAAGCGCCAATGGTCGTCATGCTGACCATGTCTTCCTCAACGTCGACATCGTCGTCCTCCAGACCCTCGCGAAGGTTCAGGAGAGAGTGGAGCGCCAGCAGGGAAACCTTTCTCATGAGGTCCTGGTTCTCTAGCCGGGAGAAGCAAAAGACGGGTAAGAAGTAGTTGAGGGCTTGCCGGACCGTCTGGTTGGCCGAGGACGCGGGGTCAAAGTAGGCAACCACAAGCGACTTTAGCAGCTCTTCGCAGGCCTCGTCGTCCGTGATGACGCGCCCCAGGAGCAGCTTGGAGGCCGCTATGGTGGCCGCAGCTTGCACCTCGGACGACCTGCCGCCGCCCTTGACCGCCTTGACGTACACCTTGAGGACGGCCGGCGTGGTGGCAAGCAGCTGAGCTCCGTGGACGTTGAGGATGTCGGTCAGGATGTGCAGTGCTGTGATCTGCAGGGCAGTGTGTCCCTTGGTGAAGAAGTGGATGAAGAGCCCCAGGTTCTCCTCGGCCAAGGAGCGGTCGAGGAGGGCGCACAGTCCGAGGCAGACGAGCCCCCTCTCACGGACGGGCGCTTCGTGGCTCCGCACAGCCGGCACCACCAGATTGTTAAGCATGGATACCAAGTCTGTGTTGTCCTTGAGGTTCCCAGCGACGTGCGTCAGCATGCACTGGACGATGTGGAGGCACTTCAAGTTGACGACAATCTCCCTCACTGCCTTCTCATGAGCCTCCTCCTCGCTCATCTCAGGCTGACCCTTGTTTGAATCGGGCGCTGGGGTGTTTTCCCGGCTCCTCTGTTCTGAATGGGCAGAGACAAAGCTCTCGTCGTCTTCCCCGGGCAGGTCCACAATCGTATCGTGTACATCGGCAACAGCCTCGAGCACAACGCTGATGAACTCTCGTTCTCCAGCGGCATCGGGGGCGCAAATGTATCGGAGGGCTTCCATGGCAAGCTTCGTTACTTCGTCTGGGAGCTCTGGGATGGCGAGAGATTGGCGAAGCAGCGTAAACATCTTCCTCCGGCCGACCTCGTCAGAGTAGTCGAGGGTCAGCGCTATGTGGAGCATCTGCTCAAGGATGAACTCCTGTTCAACCGTGTCCTCCTCCTCCTCCTCATCGGCATCGTGCTGTGAAATTCTCTTGATGGCGTCGATCAGCACCTTCAGGTAGCGCTCCAAATAGAAAGCCAGCTTGGTGACTTCTGGCAGCTTCTCCTCGATCAGGGACTCGTACCGGCCCTCCCCTTCGGTGCGGCAGAAGTCGTTGAAGCTCCTGGCCATGAAGACAGACTCGGCCGACAAGGTCTCCCAGAAATGATCGTCCAAGACGACCGCCTCGCGATAATCCGGACGACCCTCCCAGAAGCCCTTCATCGCCTCGAGAGCCACCCCATTCTCCATTCCAGAGTTGATGATGTCGATTCTCTCCAGAAGCTCCAGCAAGCCATCAAAATTCGGCGGCGCCTCTTCTTGGGGTGCCACGCCGGCACAGTCCGCGATCCATCGCTCTCTGAACAGTCTTCCCGCCGCCTTTCGCACGTTCTCGTCTCTGTCGCGAAGGCCCCAGCGGAGCAGCTTTTCTCTCATCGACAGCGACAGATGGCGGAAGTCTCCCAGGGCTGGCAAGAGACGAGAGTAGACCGCCCTCCGAGTCGCGGCATCCTGGTCCCTTGCGCGCTCGAGAAGGTAGGGGAGCGTAGCGGGCACGATGGGAAGGTTGACGAGGAGAGACCGTCGGACATCGGCGCTCGGGTCGTTTTGTAAGACATCTAGCAGTTTCTCCAAGAGGCCAACTGATTGGTTGTCGCTGTCGTCCGAGTTGTTCTCGCCTTCGGGCTGGTTTCCGGCCAGTCGACCGAGGCCCAGCACCGCCTGCACGCGGACCATGGCCTCCTTGTCTCGAATTCGCTTCAACAGGTTGTTGCGAAGGCTGTGGAACAGGTCGTCGTCGATGGCGTCGAGGGAGTTGATGATGTGGGCGACAAGCTGGGTCGACCGGTACCGCACGTACTTGTCCTTGGCCTGCATCAGCGAGAGGGCGGTTTGAAGCACCTTGGAGGTGAGCCGCGTGCTCGGCGTTTCGGGCATCAGGCTCGCGTCGGGATCGGCGTCGTCCAGAAGCTCACTGTCCTTGTCCGAGGCATGCCGCAGGAACAGCCCAATGAAGCGGATCAGCTTCTCGCCCACGCTCTCCGCCTTCTTCACCGGCATGATGCGCAGCACGCATCGGACAAACTCGTCGTTGAACGCCTTCTCGTCGAATTCGTCGGCGGCTGGTTTCTTCGGGTTTATGGGCTCGTAGCAGCACGCTTCCTGAATCTTGCGGAGGTTGACGGCCAGCTTCCGATGCGTGGCCGTTGTCCGCTGCGCATCACGGAAGATGGCGCAAACCTGGGTTCGGAGGGCGTTGTCTGGTGTGTCGGGATGCTGCAGAGGGGCCGCGGCCTTCTTCTGGGTGGTGGCTGCCGCTCTCCCGGTGCGCGTCCCTGACCTTGTAGGCATCTTGTCTGCCTTTTTGTCGCCCTGCAGACGACAGATGTCCTGCGCTTGAAGCCGCAAGATACGGTGAAGCTCGAAGGAGAGAAAAAGGTGAAGTTGAGGTTGATGGTGTGTTGTTTAGGCGGCGCGTCGCTCACAGGAAACTGCCATCAACAATTATCCCGTTTCGGCATAACGCGGCGCTGGAACCCCGCCATCTGTAGTTGGCCTAGCGCCAAACATCTATTTACCGTAAGTACGGAGTATGTACATGCACATCGATAAGATAAGCTGAAGGTCCAGATTTTTTTTTTCCCTTAGCAGAGCATATTCGTGCCTGCATGGCGCTGCCAGAACTTTTATCTGCATCAACAGTCGAACAAGCAGCAGAAGCAGCAATTGGCTTCGCCTGCGGCAAAAAAGAAAAAAATCATGGCGCCTCCACAGAATGATCGAAAGCGCAGGAGGCAAGACAGTGAATCCTCTGCTGCCACAAGATCGCACGATCCGGATGGCGGAATCTCGCGGACGCCGAAGAAGGCAAAGGTGGAAGACCGACGGTCTGTCTTTGTGCGGTCATTGCCTCCCAGCGCCACGAACGAGAGCCTCGCGGACTTCTTCTCGCAGTATTTCCCCGTCAAGCACGCCACCGTGGTTGTTGACCAGAAGACGAAGGAGTCGAGAGGGTTTGGCTTCGTTGCGTTCGCCGACGCCGACGACGCCAAGGCGGCCAAGGAGGCATTGGACAAGAAGGAATGGGATGGCCGGCGGATTCGAATCGAAGTGGCGGAGCCCAGACATCGAAATCCCGACCCCGAGTCAGACGCAGTAGTCAAAAAGGCTGGAAGGGCTGGGTACGAGCCGCCTTCCACCAAGCTGATTATTCGAAACCTGCCATGGAGCATCAAGACATCAGACCAGCTTGCAAAGCTCTTCATCAGCTATGGAAAGGTTAAATTTGCCGACCTGCCCCAGGACAAGGGGAAGCTCAAGGGTTTCGGCTTCGTCACTCTCAGAGGCCGGCCAAACGCAGAGAAGGCTCTCGAGGCGGTCAATGGCAAGGTCATAGATGGCCGAACTTTGGCTGTGGATTGGGCTGTTGATAAGGCGACTTGGGACAAGCAGCAAACAGCGGAGAGCAAGAACAACGACCAGGAGCCCAAGGGCGGCAATGACGAAGAACAAGAAGATGAGAAAGCAGCAGCCGGAGGAAAGGACGGTGAGGTCAAGAACCGCGACGACCAACTGCAATCAGACCTTGCCAACTTTATGAAGAACTACATGCACAACATGGAGGACGAAGAAGATGAGGATGAGGGCGAGGAGAAGGACGACGACGATGAGGAGGAAGATGACGAGGATATGAAGTTACTGGATCAGGACGAGGAGGAAGAGGAGAAAGAGCCCGCCAAGCCGAAGCGGGAGCTGATGACGGACAATTCCTCCACTGTCTTTGTTCGAAACCTGCCCTTCACGACGACGGATGAGCAGCTTCAGTCCTTCTTTGGCCACTTTGGCAAGGTCCGCTACGCCAGAGTCGTCATTGACAAGGCCACGGAAAAGCCGGCCGGCACAGGCTTCGTGTGCTTCGTCGACGCGGCCGACGCAAAGGCCTGCATCGTCGGCGCCCCCCGCCGCGCGCAACCCCCGGCGGGCGGCGTCAAGCACTCCATCCTGCAGGACGAAAACGCCGACCCCACCGGCAGATACACGCTCGACGGCCGCGTGCTGCAGGTGGCCCAGGCCGTCGGCAGGAACGAGGCCGCCAACCTGGCGGAGAACTCGCTCGCCCAGCGGAGGCAAAAGGACAAGCGCCGGCTGTACCTCCTGGCGGAGGGCCAGCTGGGCGCGGGCTCGCCGCTGCGAGGCCTGCTGACCGACGCCGAGGTGCGGATGCGGCAGGCGAGCGCGGCGCAGCGCAAGAAGCTCGTGGAGAAGAATCCCATGCTGCACATCAGCCTGACGCGACTCGCCCTGCGCAACATCCCCACCGACCTCGGCTCCAAGGATCTCAAGGAGCTGGCGAGGAAGGCCGTCGTCGGCTTCGCCAAGGACGTCAGGGAAGGGCGCCGGCAGCCGCTCTCCAAGGAGGAGAACGCCCGGGACGGCAAGGACGCCAAGGAGAAGGAGAAGGAGCGCAAGCTGAAGCGCAAGGGCATCGTCAAGCAGGCCAAGATTGTCTTTGAGGACAACAAGGGGTCCAAGGTGTCGGAGGCGAGCGGGGCCGGCAAGAGCCGCGGCTACGGCTTCATCGAGTACACGTCGCACCGCTGGGCCCTGATGGGGCTGCGGTACCTCAACGGCCTGCAGCTCGACGCGCCCAACGGCAAGAAGCAGCGCCTGATTGTCGAGTTTGCCATTGAGAACGCGCAGGTGGTGAAGCGGCGAGAGGCGGCCGAGAAGGCGGCCAGGGTGGCCAAGGCCAAGGGCAAGGACGGCGCAGATGCTTCAGAGTCGGTGGATGACGAGGACGAGGACGGAGAAGAGGAGGCCCCCGAGCCAAAGAAGAAGACGACGAATGGGAAGCAAAAGGGCAAGAAGAACAAGGGGAACATGAACAAGGGCCCCATGGTGAAGAAGCCCGCCAAGGAGGAGGACGGCGACAAGGAGAAGCAGAAGGAGAAGGAGAAGAAGCCGACGAACGCAAAGGAGGCGATCCAGCAGAAGTTGATTGCGCGGAAGAGGCTGATGCGCAAGAAGAAGGCCGTGTCCAGGGGGAAAGCATAGTTTTGGGTTGTCTCTCTGTAATATCCAATGGCATGTGGGACTGATTGTTTTCTTTTCTGTTTGTATATGGATTTTTTGCTATGGGCTATACAAGGATTTGAGTTTCTTCTTTGTTTTTCTTCTTGAAATTTCACTGTTACTGCATACAGGCAGGCCTTTGAGCTGAGAGGTATCGAAAAGTTAAAAGGAATGAACAACGAATCAAGGAACCCCCCTATTTCCAAAACCACCCCGACTTCTTATCCTGCGTCTGCTGGTCATCTGAATCTGTGTCCCTTCGCTCAATGACATTGGCATCGCTGGAGGGAGCAGCGTCGACTCTGTGCGTCCTGTCGGCGGGACGCATGGAGAAGTGCGTCTCCGTGCCAATCTCGTTGCCATTCTTGTCGTACGTCTTCTTCGTGACCGTCGTGGTCAAGTAGCCGAAACTGTTGACCTTTTCGTCTCTCGTGACGACCTCTTTGACCCCATTGTCGTATACCTTTTCCTCCCTCGTGCTGGGTGGCAGAGAAGCTACTACTGAGCTATCGGTAGATGCCGGCTTATTGTCAGCCTTGGTGCTACTGTCCGTGATACTCTTGACGAATGCGTCCCACGTCTTGTGGCCCTCTGCAACGCTCGAGCTGATCGAAGAGAACAGATCGTCAAAGTGATCGGGGAGGCTCTTCTGATGCTGGCCTTGACGGTCTTCTCTGTGCGGCCTGTTGCGGCCGTGGAAGCTCTCTTCTAACTGCTTGAACACCTGGTGCACCTCGTCAAAGAAGCCGTGGCCGTGAGCTTCGCCGTTTTGCGGTTTCTCCATTGACGCGGCGCGGTTCCAAACCTCGGCTGCCTTGCGATCGAGCTCCTCATGGAGCCTGGACCAGTCGCTCCAGCCCGACTTGGACAATCCCCATTCGGCACCGGCATCGTCATCGTCTTCCAGCAGACCAAAGTTCCGCGGCCTGTAGTAAAGCTCCTCGCGAGTGGGCCGTCGAAGCAGCCCCTGGGATTCCAGCCGTCGAAGCCAGAACCAGGTGGGCTCGCCGTTGGAGAACATTTGCCGCAGCAGCTGCCGCTGGTCGTACCTGGACCTGATGTCAGGCAGGGGCTGCCCCTGCGAGACGGCGAGCAGGTCCTCAAAGGCATCCTCAAACGTGAAGACGGACGAGTCGCATTGCGGCGGCAGGTCATTCGGGACGGGCTGCTTGAGGTGGCGCAGGTTGAACGGCGCATAAGGCCATGAGGCGACTGAGACCGTGTCGAGAGCCAACGGGCGCGACTCCGAGTTGTCCATTGTGACCGGAGAAGAGGGCGGCGGCGGTGTCTGAATGTGATTGTTGCGAGCGTGACGATGGCGGGAGCTGTCGCAAACGGGCGTATCTGTATCTGGTGATGGGGGGGTTGACAGGTCAGATTGACGTAGTTGTATGTCTGGCGGCGGCTGTGGCTGGTGTTGAGCTTGGGATGGAGATTGAGATTGTAACGGAGCTGCGAAGAGAGAGTGAATGGCTGAATCGACGTGCTGCTTGAACTGGACAAAGACGTTTAGCATGCCGAGGACATGTTTGGATTGGCAATTCGTGATGATGGTGATGGTGAGGTGAGGTGCATTGAAGTTGAAGGTTGGTATAAAGGAGATAAGATAGCGGCGTGTCGAGCCTTCTAGACAGCTCCGAGTCTCATGACGGGGCCCTGCTGAGCCCCCAAGGTCTGGGCCATGATGGCGCACTGGCAGGTATCTGGAGAGTCCGCGAGAAGTACCAGGCAGCGCTAGACTGCGTGCATATGTACGCACTCTAGACATGGCGGTACTGCTGTGGCGGTGCATGAGGCGCAACTGCGAGCTTTCGGCTTTTTGGTAATGGTTCGTTCAATTCAGTGTCACTCGCCTTGATACGTGTATTGGAGACTTGTACAGTAGAGACGATAGAATGATGACGATTACGGAGGTTGAAGAGGTACAATCTCGCTAATACATAAGTACCTATACGATCAATGCAACTGTTCGAGTTACGCTCCTCGTAGGCACTGAGGTCTCCCGTAGCAGAGACAGACAAAGCAGATGATTCACCCACCAATTACACCTGTCAGATGCCTTCTTTGTCCCTTCGATCCACGTCCATCCAAGTTCATTCTTCAGTGATGACATAGCGTGGGGGTACGTACCTCGACGCTCTCCGTCATCTGCCTGCCAGCGGAAATTCGGCGCCAAGCCCGCGAACCAGCGAATACCTAACCAAGAACAAGTACCTTAATGACTGCATTTGCAAACCCGCATGTCCAGCTCCTTTTCGCACCATCATGAACCTCGTCTGTGCCTCGTGTCTGTCCGTCTCTGCTCTGCCTCCGCCGCTCGCTCCGATGGTACCTGGTCAGGCAATCTGCCTCGGCGTCCGGCGACTGTAGCTGCGCGTTTCTCCACCAAATCTCCGATCCTACCGTCACTGCTCTTTGCGTCTTCAACCTTCATATAACTATAGCCTTACCTTACTCTTTCTTCTTCTTCTTCGTTTCTTTCCCCCCCCTTTTTGCTTCTGAGACATCTCCCCTCCAGCCTCCAGCTCTTTCTTCTTGGCGGCGGCTGCGGCGACGATGAGACCACTCTCCACAGAGTCGACTCTGCCGACGTGGACCACCCTTATCACAGCGACAGTTACAGCACCACCCATAGCGACGGCGACAGGCGACCCCGGCCGAGGCGACGACGAAAGATGCCCTGCAGCGCTGGTCGTCCTTGATTGGCATCATCACGGCGATTGTGGGTAACGTCCTCATCGCCCTCGCTCTCAACGTCCAGCGGTATGCGCACACGCGGCTGCACAAGGAGCGCAAGAGGATAAAACGAGAGGCTCGGGCGGCCCTGAAGCGGGCGCAAAGCGGCAACGGCAACAGCAACAGCAATGGGAGCACCCAGGTGGGCGTCTACGGCACCATCCTCGGCGGCGACGGTGAACATCACAACGGCCATGCGGGCACAAACGGCAGCGGTCACCACAGCGGCCTGTACGATGCCCACTCGGACGACGACGACGACGAGCACGACTATCAGGAGAGCGAGCCCCTGATGGCCTCGTTCCAGTCCAGCGCCACGACGGCCAGCTCCGGCTCCGACTCCGACTCGGATTCCAACCCGCACAAGAAGCCATCCTCCAACTACCTCAAATCGCCGTACTGGTGGCTCGGCCAGGTCTTGATAACGTTGGGAGAGGCTGGCAACTTCTTGGCGTACGGCTTTGCGCCCGCCTCCATCGTGTCTCCCCTTGGCGTCGTTGCTCTTGTGTCCAACTGCATCATTGCGCCCGTCATGTTTCACGAGATATTTAGGCCTCGCGATGCCTGGGGTGTCCTGATTGCCGTGTCCGGTGTCGTCACCGTCGTCCTGAGCGCGAATCAGAAGGAGGAGAAGCTGAAGCCTGACGATGTGTGGGGGGCCATCACGACGATGGCGTTTGAAATCTACCTTGGCGTCACCACGCTGCTCATTATTATTCTCATGTGGGCGAGTGCCAAGTACGGCAAACGGACCATCCTCATTGACCTCGGCCTCGTTGGCCTCTTTGGTGAGTAATGAGTGATGCCTGCTGTCTTTTCCTGTCTTTTCTTGGCTGAGGCTAACGGTCACGCTTCCAGGAGGATATACGGCCCTGGCCACCAAGGGCGTATCGTCGATGCTCTCCACCAGCTTTCTGGCCGCCTTTACAACGCCCGTCACGTATGCGCTGGCCTTTGTCCTCCTCTCCACTGCCATTATGCAGATTCGCTATGTCAACAAGGCCCTGTCCCGCTTCGACTCGACCCAGGTCATTCCCGTCCAGTTTGTCATGTTTACACTGTGTGTCATCACTGGCAGCGCGGTGCTATATCGCGACTTTGAAAAGACGACCAAGAAGCAGGCCGCCAAGTTTGTGGGCGGCTGTCTGCTCACTTTCTTCGGCGTCTTTCTCATCACCTCCGGCAGAGACCAGCATGACGACGATGACGACGAGGATAGGCTGTCCGAGACCGACGGCATCGAAGAGACGATTGGGCTGACGCAGCACGACGGTGGCGTCTCATCCTCTGCGCTTCCTCAACCGCAACGTGAGCAGCAGCGGCGCCCCAGCCTGCCGCCTCCCAAAACGCCCTCTCGACGATCTAGCAGAATGTCGCGAGTCAGCTTTGCCGACGCGCTCAAGTCGGACTCGGCCCACGGCGCCATCGAGCCACCGTCGACGCATGAGTTTGAACCGGCAAACTCCCCGGCACACCTCAGCGGCGACGAGGCCCATGTGCTGGTAAGCAACCCGTGGCAGGGCCTGTGGGTGAGCCCGGATCCTCCCCGGGGTCCTCGGACAATCTCGGCAGAGTCCGTTCTCACACGGTCCGGCTTGGGGTCAACGCCGGTACAGCCGCATCCCCTGGCGTCTATCAAAGACGGCCAGGAGATCCCAACACACTCCACCGATAGACCAGTGACGCCTCGAGCGGCACACAGTTCCAAAGCGGCCAGCCACCGGTCGAGGCCGTTTATCTCTCCCTCTCCCTTCTCTTCCACAGTCACGACGGCGGTCAAGGACGTGATCCTTCGGGAAAACGACAGCCCCGAAGCCGCCGCCTCTTCTTCTCTACGACGCATACGATCGAGCATTCGAGCGAGTCTCTTCTTTAACAGCGATGACGAGGATGCCGTCATGCCGCAGCGCATCGCGGAACAGCCCATCGTGCCCTTTTCAGACGACAACCTGCCGCAAGCCTTGGGCCACGACGATGCCGGGCCAAGCAGTAGTACAGCCCCCACCAAGGTGTCCAGGGGGAGGTCGCGAAGCCTCAGCGACACGCTGGGGGAATTTTTCCGCCCCAGGAAGCAGAAGAAGCAGGAGGCGTCCGATGAAGACGACACGCAGTTAGACGGCGGCGACGAGCAGCCACTGAATCGCGATTCATAATTGTAATATTCACTCACATGTCATCTCATTCGCGGGCGGTTTACAGTCATTACATATTAATTCACGCATTTCCACCATTCACGACACGTCTCCTTGTCCGAAGATGGCCGCTCAAAAGATATATAGGGGGGTTCCGCACGGTATGATGCACTTACCGTGTCTGGCGTTGTTGCTTTTCTTTCCTTTTGATCATCTTTACTTTTGGCATCATGTTTGTTTGGCCATCATATGAACCGCGGGCCAAAGAGCTCGAATGACATGAACGAAGGCCCGGGGAGGGGTGGGCGGCAATCGGGTTTCTATTTTTGTGTCTGCCTATGGGGGGGTGGCTTGTTTTATTTCTTTCTTTGCTTTCTTCCTTATTCCCTCGTTTGCATTGTTTTTTGCGCCAGGTTTCATTGGGCTTTTGACGATAGTAAAATGAAGATATGGCTGTGTTGGCTAGGCGAGATGAATTAAGATGGGGTTCATCAGCCCCTTTTTCTCCCTTTACCTGAGCATCTGGCCATGTTTCTTTTATAGGTGACGATATCATTAGTGAGCAGCTGCTTAGTAGACCTGTCTCGGTTTCTGGGCTGAATTGGCGGCGTCGCGATTTACAGCCACAATCAATGTCCAAGAGAGATTGTATGGTGTATGGTGTGATTGAGCATGCTGATCCAGGCCCTCCTGAACGCCTCTATTACAAGTCTCGTTGGGCGGCCCTTGAGTATTCTAGATCGAGGATTGATTTGAAATCTGGTTGTTGACGGACAAATCCGTTCGCAAAGCCCTGTCTGTCTCTAGGTATACCTACTCGCACCTCACTTACTATTGAGGTAGGCAAAAAAGGCAAAAAAGTCAAGTTATGAAGGGCATTGAACCCAACCCGATTCGAACGGATAACCTTCAGGAGATTCCAAAGAGAACTGGAATCTGACGCGCTACCGTTGCGCCATGGGTCCCTCGTTGTGCTTTTTAGGCTTGGAAATTCAGTCTAGAAGGCTTTTGGGGCGGGGGAATATCCGCGTTCCGTTTTAGACGACGGCGTCTTGTCTAGTCCAGGAGATGCAATGTCAGAAGGGATTCTCTTCTCTTCTATCTCTATAAAGTGGACTTATGGCGTGCGTTGCTACGGCTGGGCTTTGCATTGGCAGTTTGGAGTCGGTATTGCCAAAGATGTTCTTTTTTTTTTTCTTCGAGCGATCTCGTGGGATTTGGTTCTGTTGAAAAACTGTACTTGTTTCGCTCGGCTGCGAGACAAATCAGGTAGTCAATTCTTCTGAGGCTCGAGGTGAATTGCTTGAATTTGAGAAGACGCAAGGTCCAACTAGGAAGTGTCAGAAGGTTGCAAGATGGTTTTGAACTACCTATCTATGCTACAAAGCTGATGTTTTAAGCAGATACCCATAGATCAATAGCCTTTTCTATACTTTCTAAAGCTAGCGGGAAGTATGCATAGCTTGCGCAGTTGTAGTGAAGAAACTGAACGACGCAAGATATGCCCTTTTCCCGTGTACATAGGATAGCGGTGAGAACCGGCCAGGTGTGATAAAAGTCTCTTTCATCCTACACCTCTTTGAAACGGAAAAATAGGCAACTAGAAGCCTATTTCACAACAAAATGCGTGTCTCACTCTCACATCGAATCACTTCCTCGGTCTAAGCTCTACAACTTTCGTAGAGGATCAGGGCTTTCTCCATGTTGTTCCCCATTTGGAGGCGATTTTTACCTTCAACTGCCATTCTGCCAGATCCTTGTAAAGTCGTACCAAAGCCCAGAGTTTGCATCCGTCCAACGAAAGCGAGCATGCTGTATTGCTCACAGTCCGCACCAGCTCTTCTTAATGCACGCATTCAAAGCCGAGGTTTTTTTGTCGAGACTTCGAACCTCAAAGGACATGATGATGGAAGGCAACAACTTCAGCCAATCAGCCAGCCCCCGACCTGGCGCAAGGCTTATGGGACGTACTTTTTCGGTCGGCATTACACAGCGGACCCATGGCGCAACGGTAGCGCGTCAGATTCCAGTTGCAATTGGAGTCTCCTGAAGGTTATCCGTTCGAATCGGGTTGGGTTCAATGCCCTTCAATCTCTTTTTTTTTTCTTTTTGCAAAAACATTGAAAGGGCAATTGTCGCCTGGACAACAGTTCGTATATCTCGACGAGTTTCAAACACCATCCCCAACACTTGATGTTCAACCATTATCCTCTGGAACAAAGAGAGCAATAACAGAAGCAAAGGGCCTCAAGATCACATATCTAGTCTCCACGCAGTCGTCAATGATGGCCTCAAAGTCGTTCCAGCAGCATGGAGTTTTCATACTTGGTTTTGTTCTTTTTGTAATGGCTCGTATAGAATCATGGGAGCTGAGTTGATGCACAGGACTTGGGTAGAGGAGGAGGCCATCTGCTTCTATAGACCTGGCCTGTTTCTGGCACACATATTGTCTTTGAACTCTGAGGAATCTATACGCAGCATGCCAACTGGGTAAGATCGAGAGCTCGCTCTGGCAGCTGTTTTATGACAAGTTGCGCGAGTTGTACTCGAGTTGTGCTCGAGTTGTTGTCCCATTCACCTTCAAGGCCCATAGACCAGAATCGTATGTACGTACAGTCGCGTTTCAACCTCAACATGCTTTGAACAGGTTCTGTAGTCTTTCTCAATTGTCTGAAAACTGCAACTTCCAAAAGAGCGACTGTGTCGACTTTGGATCATGATCCGCCTTGTTCATGTCAGGCATATGTATGTGTAGTTACAGTTTGCTTGATGAGCTGCCAGTCATGATTGCCCTATACCTAGTAGGTTAAACTCATCCACTCCGCTCGGAAGCCATGGCGCCGGAGTATCAATCACTAGGCATGTAATCGAGAATCAAAGAGGGGGACTCATAACGCCCCCACGACTGCTGCGCTGTATACTAATCAGGGACCTTCGTTCTATGAAGTCACTCTCCTCAGACATGTTTGGCGACTGCTGAGCGGTTGTGCATATATACCGTATTGTAGCCCACACATATACCCTTCTAATTCAAAGCCTTTTGACGGCATCTGCCTCTGGATCGGGCATACGGATAAACTTCTTTCATATGAGTTTTCGATACTGGCAATGCCAGGGAGCAACCCATGACTTTTGCTTGACTGATGCTCTTCACATCGTTTATAGACAAGTTTCTAGAATGAGAATGCTCTTGTCGTGTATGGAGTGAACCGAGTCCGGTGCAAGCACATAGTAGGCATCTCGTAGCTGATCTGATACAAAGATCGATAGGCTGCAGCCCCATACCAGGAATATCCAACAAGTAGCCTCGCCTCACAAGAGTCGCCGACTTCGGTATCTGGGGTGAAGCTTACCGTACTCCGTTTCCATCTCGTTTCGGCACATGGACCTGGATGTGTAGGTATTGTAATACTAGTATATTGGAGTGACCAAGACCAACAACACGTGCTCGCAAGCCTGATCATGGGGGCGGGAACAGGTTGGCCTGTCGGTGGAATAGGTAGGTAGGTATCAGGATCCCAACAACTATTGCCAGCCATACCGCTGCTCCGTAATGCTATCAGGACAGATGGCAGCCAGATCTGTCTGGATTCGTCTCATCTGCACCAGCATGCGCAAGGGCTCGTGCATGTAGTACCATAGAGCTGTCCCGGCTAGGCGGTAAGTAAGGTATACATGGACCACCGTGGTAGAATTCCCAAGTAAGGTAGGTAGAACAAGGCTGGCCACATGAGTGATCAAGGGTTGTCTTACCTTGCCTGAGTGGTGATCAATACATAAAGTACCTTGTCCCACGAGAGAGGCGAGCGAGGCGGTGACGGCACCTTAGGTCTTACAACCGTTCCACTAATGAAGACGACGTCCCCGGCCGGCTGGAATCACAAAAGACGAGTCACCTTGAGCGGAGATTTTGCCATGCCCTTGACAGCGATGCTCAATGCCCGTGCGTGTACATACAGTAGGTAATACCTAGTACTGGCTGTGCCTTGTAAGAGCAGTGCTTATACTACCTTACCTTAGATAGCACTACACAGGTGCCGGTAACACTAGCACCAAGGATGAGGGACGGCCCGTCTACGGCGCTTTCCGGGAGGTCCACTGGCATTCGGTGACGATGTTGACGATGGATGAGAATGGCGGTGACGGTTGCCGGGAGAAGCACCAAAGGTACGATAAAATGCAGTGAAATACTGGTTCGAAATTGGAGGTTGATGCTAGGCATACTTGGGGATACATGCGGGCAGGCCACACAGCGATGGGGGCCTCTGCAAGATGACGCCTCACTCTGCTTCCCACAAACAGCGAGCAGAAAAAAAGAAGAAAAAACGTGGCTGCAATCCCTGCTCTCGGATCCTCTGCCCTGCGAATACGAATAGCCAAAATTAGTCGAAAGGAAAGACGAGATACGAGATCATGCGGAGTCGGTATGCATACAACTACTACTAGTAGTACTGCAGCAAGTACTACGTATGTGAAAATTGTATGTAGATGCGCTTATGATCGTGCCCAGGCCCCATTTGAGCTGGGGCGCTAGATGAGATGCTCGCCAGAAATCGGCGATGTGAATGAGCAGCGAACCACAGAGCCCCAATGCATTTGTAATACTACTACTACTTAGAAAACACTGAATCCAAGCTGCGAAGGAAACAAACCAGCTGGCGGCGAGACGGCACCTTGCTTCCTGGGCCAGACCGCATACGGGTGGGTGATGCTAGTAGCCATCGGTAGGCGAGATGGGTTGAAGCCGGGCACGAACCCCCCATGCAATCTCGTGGGGGATATTTTTAGGTTCCGTCACACCGCACGAATCTCACGTCTCTTTTTGGCCTTGTATAACAACGGGAGTCCCGTACATGCGAAGAGAACCTGCAGTAGACGTTGTGAGCATCAACAAGTTAGGTACTATGAGGAAGTGTGTGTGTGCGTGTCGTGGTCAAGCTCGAAACATGTTCAGATCCCATGATCAAGACGACTCGGTCAGGAATGCAGTGCAATGTAACCACTTCCACCCGGCCGCAAAGAGTCGTCCGTGCAAGTGCGCCGAAGCGGCAAGCGATCGCCGGGCCCGGCCATCAATTCTCGGACCCGACAATTCCACCCCCAACACGGAAGTTGTAAGCACGTTGCCACCTTGCCAACAAGAGTCTACGAGTACAGTAGGTATACGAGTTCCCTTCTATAAGGGACCCCGGACATTTGCCCTTGCCCCGGCCCGTCTGTCACTTACATACATACCTGTACAGACACCACCCCGCTTCCGTGCAACTCTGACCGTGGCTCCATGGTCACTTAGTTATAGGATTGCCACTGCTACAGTAATGGTGGTCAGGAAAACAAATCAAAAGCGTCCATACGAAGGGTCCTTTGATGCTAGGGTATTTGCAACTGGCTCGGTGCAGAGACGGTATCCATTGGTGGTTCAAAGGAAAAGAGAAAGGTCAGGCGGGTTATTATAGGGTAGGCAATGAATTACCTACCTACGAGAAATGCCCAAGATCTGGAGGCATACGCAGGCAGCATTTGCGACGTGAAAAGACAAATACAAACCCTTTTTTTTTCTTTTTCGTTGTTTATTCCTCGGGTCTATGGCATGACGAGACAATCCATGCCTATATACCTAGGCATTCCACCTCTGCCTCCGTGCTCTTGCATATGCAACCCAGCGAGTCAATGTCTATGTCTTGCAGCTTGCCTGCATGGAGCCATTACCCAGAAGCTCGAGCCAGCTGGTCACATGCGTGCTTCACCACGGGGGGCTATCTTTTGGTGGCAAAGGTAAGGAGAGCTGAGAATCTTCAGATAAACGAAGCTAAAAATAGACCTGGAATAAGATACTACATGGAAAGAAGGCCTGTGAAACTGCCATGCCATGCCGGTCCCCTTCTCGAAACTCGCGAGAAACGGCTTGTCGCATGCTCTTTCTTCTCTGCAAAGACATCCAACATCAAACATAAGGCATATGTAGGTTAATACATGAAACGATGCCCAATGCGTCATGCTCCCGTGTTTCAACGTCTTCATCAATGCAATGCTCGCATCGGCCGATCCGCAACGATGCGTGCGATCACCTCCCCCCTCAACGTGGCGAGCGGAGTCTTCGTTTCTTCCCCGGCTTACCTACCCGTGCATTGAGCATCGAGCTCAAGGTCAGCCAAAGGATGCGACGTGCATTCATCCCGTCTGCCTGTCCACCTCTTTCTCTGTCGCAAAGAGATCCTTAGATGGATGGATGCTGTTGGCGCAATCCTGGCTCCTCTTCGTGCCATCATGCCATATCAGGAAATACGCTGCGTGCCCTCTTGCCGGCGCCGTAAATAGCCTCAACTTCGTCCTCGTTCCTGTCCTAGGGGAGTCTAGTCCCGTCTTCTTCTATTCCTGCATTCTTCCTTTCTTCTTCTAATCTCACTCAGGTAAATTAGAGCCAGGCGAATTCTACCTGTTTCTGTACCTTTACGCAGAATGGCATAGCGGCAACCCGCGATGCGCCAATGACACGGCTCAGCTGAGATTCCCGCAGAACTTAGCCGGAGCAGCAGCTTCTCGTTGCTGGCCCTGGAATATCACCTTACCTGTATTACTAGTACGACATCGCAATAAAGGCCCAAGGGCAGCAGCAAATGAAACGGCCCAATCGCTGCTATCCGGGGTGGCGGACCCCCTTCGGCTGCGTTGCGAAAACCGGCCTAGTCACAGAGTAGCACGATTTGCTTCCAAAGTTGCACGATGTGCTCCATGTACTTGTACGACTCTGCGACTCTGCGTCGTCGCACCCTCTGCTTCTCATTCCCGTCCTTGCACGCTGGCGCCTCGGACGCTACTCCTCCCTTCCGTCGATTGGAAAGCAAGAGAGGAAGAGAGAAGACGACGAAAGGACAGGGAAGAGGGCAACGGGGAAACCAGGCTAAAACCGCATTCATCTGGTGGCTAACATCACCACCACCACCACCACCACCAAGTCAATCAAACAACCGATCTTATATGGGTCGCGAAAGTAAATGAGCATAGCAGAAGTTCCTCGGATGCGGCTGCCCTCTCCGCGCTGTTAGGCTGAGCATCAACATTATGGCTATGGCAGCGGCTTCGGTCGGAAATTTGACCAGCTGGTGATTGGGGGAACGGCTCGCCGACGGGGATTGGCAATCACAATCGCCAAACAGCCTGATATCGATATTCATCGTCCCCTCGTAGGCAGAATCCTGACGGCCGATATCCGGGGAGATTGGCTTCATCAACAAGTCGGCCATCTGGTACCTAGGTCACAAGAGATAAGCGACCAGATGCATGTACTCCGTGTTCCGCACCCAGCACTCTAATAAACTCGACATGGAGATTAGAAAGTTGATGCGGACGACTAGTAGTCGTAACGTAGCACACAGTACTCGCTCGTCCTCACCACTAGCAGTGACACGCCGGTGTGCTGTGAATGGCAGGGATCAACCAAGTTCGCAGTACAGAGAGTGGCCAAGAGCTGCTTGTTTTCGTGATGGGAGCTTTAACAGGTGCCTCGAGCAAGGGCCTTTGCTTGGTGTTGCCCTCCCCCAGGAAGTGCGAGTTTGCAATGATATCGTGAGACAGGCAAAGTCGGTGCTGGGACTTCGTATCGCCTCCCACCGCGTGTGACCGCAGCAGCCACAACGCAAATAATATAGAACAGCATTCCGCATCTTGGGTGATGCGGCCAGAAGCACGGACTTTTCGCCCTGAGGCTGCGACAAGTACGAAGTACCAAAGACGATGTACGCAAGCAATCGGGCAACGGTGAGCAGCGTGCCGCTGATGCAGGGGGGTAACCTGAGGCTGAATTCGTACCTGGACACTTCCGTCGGCCTGGAAGTGTTGAAGGCACGAGCGGAGCTGCGCTGGGGGATCCCTGAGTGCTTCACCATGATGGAGATGCGACGGAACGGACCCATCCCCGCCTTGGCTTCATGCGAAGACGCGCACGTACAGTAGAGACGTACAAGTGCGGTGTTGTTAGTAGTACAACTACTAGGTACTCGTAGGAGGCATGTACTCGTATGAATGCAGCTTGTGCGAGACGCGAGCGCTAGCAATCGTGCCGTGCAGCGCGGTCCATGTATGTCCATATGCGATGGCCTTCAAGTGGAAAACCCCTCAGGCAAAAAGAGGGACCAGAGCAAAGAAGAGCAAGAAGCCGAAGCCAATGCAGAGACGCAAAGTCTCGGAGCCGGACGGGGAGAATGAAGCCCAGAGTAGCAATCGGCCGGAGGTTGAGGCAATCCATGGGCTCCGGATGAGACGCCGCAAGCTGGTCGCTTCTTGTTCTGTGTAGCGGTCACAATTGATCACCACTGGCTGTCTTCCCCGTGTCGACGAGACGGGTGCTGCTAATCACGGACCCTTGGGCACCTCTGTCTGGCAAGGCCCTACCAAGATTGCAAGGCTCTCGCTGCAGCAGGGCCTGGCCACGCCAGACCGGGGGGCCATGCCTGTCCCCCAGGGCCAGACTAGGCCTCAGCCAGACGTTTCACGACTGCTGTCCGGCCCGGAGAGCCAGTCCGTGGTGATCAAGAAGGAATCCCAGGGACCCTCGCCCGCTGTCCTCTGTTGTTTCTCGATGGCCTCAAACTCCGTTTCTCTCCAGAGGGGGAAGTGGATGGTAGCGGTATTGTACTAAGCAGGGCAAGGTGCAGCATGGGCTTCCCTGCCGAAGCAATCTCGAGCGAAGTTTTTTTTCCCGTGTCGCCCCCACACATGTTTCTCGGGTCTGGTAGCACAAATAAACAATAAGGCAACCTCACGATTTCGACCCTGTTCCCTGTTTGTGCTCGTAAGAGCTAGTCGGCCGTACAAGGTAGTACATGGTAGTAGTATCTCCATTGGTTGGTGTTGCTTTTGAGAACAGTTCGTCCCCAAGAACAGCATCCTGGTCGTCACAGTAAGGTGTTATCGCCGGGCTCGCACTTGCTGCCTTGTTGCGTCACTGTACATACGAAGCCATGCAGCGGACGTCAGCTTTGTACCCGAGCAGCTCTGCAGGGAGGGTTTCACTGCCACTGTCGGCCTGTTCGTGTCTGCGTGCGGTCGGAGAACGAAGATGAAGATAAAGTTGCAAATGCCAGCAGCACGATTGACCTGTACAGGCAGAAGAGAGGAACCACCCGATTGACCTCTGCACATTGATGATGTGGAGGCTGAGCGAATAAAAATTCTTCAGCAAGAGCCAAGGGCCAACGTTCGCGTTCGTTCCTGCATCTGCGTGCTGCATGTTGGAGGGGAAGGTGACCGCATATCGCCGATGACTAGTATGCAGGGCACTTGCCTAAGTTAGGAAGAGAGCGGACGTATCTGTACGAGGCTGGCCTTCGCGGGGACTCTGGTAAGGCACTGAAGTGTGGTACAGTACCTACCTTACTTGGGCTTTGCCCTTGTACGTGTAATTCCATTGGCTCCCTGCATGATGGGGAGGATGCTGGCCTGATGAAGCGAGTATCAGTACTCCGTACTTCCACTCCAGGTTCGTACCTGCCACCACCTTCCTTAGCGTATTACCTCGGGGACAGGTTAAGGTATTGGGTACCTAGGAGGGTCCGTGGCAGAAGGAAGCTCATACAATTCCATGTACGAGTACTCGTAGTTGTATTATGTAGGTGTCGGCACTAAGCTTACATCTCCCAGTCGCAGGAGTGGAAAGCCTTCCTCTCAGACCTAAATTATCACATCACTCACTCGTCTTGGCATTGAATATCCCGTTCTGGCAAAGAACAAGCGTAGGGGAATACGACGAATGAGGTGCCGAGAGGTCAAGGGCAAGCACGTTATCGGATGCAGCTCCTCCCGACCTACATAGTACATACAGAGGCAGCAAGCACAACCTGAACGTCCAACCTGCCGCGACACACCGAGTGTAAGGTACGTACGATAAGGTACATGCACAGCAATGCCACCTGCCAAGGGCAAGAAGACATCTCGTTGCTCCTGCAGCGCGGACCCGATGCAGCGGATTGGGCCATTGCTCGGTTAGCGCCACGCAGATCCTTGCCCTCTGGCCTCTCCGACGCGTGGATGGGGTCAGAACTGCTCTGGGCTCCTGCCAGAAGGATTCACTGGGCTGCTTGTCCTAGTACCGGGACAGACACGCTCTGAACATGACATTTTTGCTGTGGAACTTGGACGAAATGGCCCTCCACTCCGTGCAAGCCCCAAGCTTCAGTAACTGACTGCGCCCAAGTCAGACGCTTTCTTATTAATCACCTACCTTAGGTACCTGCACAGATACCTGCCTCTGTGATATTTCAAACTGACATACAGGAACACTTATAAGCACAGCGCAGCAGTACCCTTCTGAGGTACCCTATGTATACGAGTACTTGTACAGGTTGACAGGCACCGCCAACTTGGAAGTGCCAGCTCCTCGCCGTGCCTGGGCGCCTTGGCGTGTGCTAGCGCAGTTGTGCCTGCCACGCCAGGCACGGAATCCTCCCGTGTCGTCGCGCGTTGCTTTGGGCTTAGTGCAAGTACCAGTACTTGACGTCGGCAACAGGGTTCCTGGACTCGTGCTCTGCAGATTGCGACTCTCGCACCGACTCTCCACGATCCATCACCAGAACCCGTCATCTGCCATTTATCGATCGGGCTTTTTCACTAGTCGCTCCTTTGTCTGGCTGGTAGTACTATCACTATCTTCATCTTCGGCTGCGCAGCTAGACGAGAAGCGCTTCAAATGCCTCGGATCCAGCTGGCGAACCGTTGCCTCTCGCCTTCTAGAAGCACCCGCAGAACGCCGACTCGGATATTAACGCGGCTGCGTGCCTTTGCCTACGGCCAGGGACCGACCGATAGGGCACGTACTCGTACAGGCACTACATCTCCATTACTCGTATCTCAGGAGCTCGGAGTACGCCGTGCGATTCTGCGCCAACATATGTACATACGCGGGCGGTCCTCGCTCATCTCGCAATGGCGTGCCTCGAAAACAGCCGGTGTGCGACACGATGCGGTGCGATGCGGTGCGCCGTTACAGCTGCTCGCGATTATACGGATTGAATGTTCCACTGCGTCCAACTATTCGCTGCCTACCTCACCTTACTTCTGCGCTCCGTGCTTGGTGCTTGGTGCGGGCACCGCGTTCCTGCAG
The DNA here is from genome assembly GCF_003025115.1 of Trichoderma citrinoviride. Lineage (NCBI taxonomy): Eukaryota > Fungi > Ascomycota > Sordariomycetes > Hypocreales > Hypocreaceae > Trichoderma > Trichoderma citrinoviride. The sequence continues at coordinate 1,633,974 of NW_020194715.1, read as the reverse complement.
CGCAGGCATTACACGCTCTCTTAGGCCACGACGCAGCTGCAGGTTGCATCACGCTTAACTGCTGCCTGTGTTGTTGCATGGCACGCATATGCTTGCTTGCAGCCTTGTCCATCACACGAGCCTTGGGGTGCTCTCCAGCTCCTGGTCCGCACGCCATGCTACGTACCTGCAACCCTGAAGTGCTGGGCTCAGTCATTCCGTTCTGTTCGTGCAACTCTGTCGGCCATTCGTCTGCATGCTGCGGGTGACAAGAGTGCGTCCAGAGATCCATATCAAGTACATGTACTCCATACGGACGTACAGGGTTGCTAACCATCCCAGTCATCGTTAGGATGCAGTAGTATCCTAGTCTCTGTCCAGGGGGACTTGGGAGCCCTGTCCGCCGAGGGACCAACACGGAGCTATTCCCCAGCACCCATCGTCTCCATCAGACCCCTCCCTGTTCTGTTGACGACGCTACGAAAATCCACCCTCGAAGAGGTCCCGCGGTCCAATCTCCTGAACTGACCTGGGGTCATGGCCAGACCCCAGCCTCTGGGAATTCTGGTAACAAGCCTCGTCCTGGGGCCCTGGAGGAAAAGCCCTCGTGCTGCAGTACTCTCTGATCCCACCCAAGCACAGCTCCCAAAGAACCAGAGAGTATAATAATACCGGCACCGCTGCGGTCGCGTCTCGTGCTGATGATATCCACTCCAACGCCTCGCCTTGGCCGAACTGTCGATTGCGTTCATCATAAGACTCCCCTGGGTCATCTTCATACACTTATGGAGCACGGAGCACCGCATCCTTACATGCACTCATACGAATAAGCGGAGCCCAAGCGCAAGACGAAAAAAGCAAAGCAGCCCAAAAAAGAAAACAAGAGGCCCCTCATCGCTTTGCTTCACCCTGGAGCAATCAGTCTCGCCGCAGATCCCCAGAGGGCATGGTCTCTTGTCGCCCTCGTCCGAACCCTTGACTCGCAATGTGGAGCATGAATGCCATAGCCTTCTATTCTGGCCACCCGGCGCCGCAGCAGGTTCCCAGGGCCAGGCCTCAGACGTCGTCCTACTGGTACTTGAACAGGTCGTCGACAGCTCCCTCTTCTCCTAACCTCGACCATACACCATCCGAAATGTCTCCCATAAGTGCCGCCGAATTCTTCGAGCCTGCCATGGACAGGCCACCCTCCCCAAGCAGACTTCGGCAGCTGAACTCGCAAATGAGGCGAGCATCGCAGCTGCGCCGCCAGAATGGACACCGCACCGCCGCGTCGGCATCTGTGGCTTCCAACGTCGACAATCCCGGGTGGGAGCAGACCTTGGAGAATCTGTCTCTCGGCAGACGGTCCTCCGTCAAGTCCACCGGCAGCAGCGCCCACTCGCGCGAGCGCTCAGAGAGTGTCTTCGGCAAGAACCCTTTCCATCGACGGGTGAGATCCAAGCGGGAGAGCAGCGCCAACTCCTCGTCGGCTAGCTCCATGTATTCCGCTGAAGTACCAGCGGACAATGCTGCTGCCGCGCCTCCAAAGGAATCTTTCATACAGGCTTTCGCCAGACGACGAGCTTCGCGAGACGACGCCGCCGCAGCACAGAAGAAGCTGCAGATATCGGGTCCTTACAACTTCCAACATGTTCTGCACACGAACCGCGACGAACGCCCACTGCAGGAGGCGCCCGAGCTGCTAACCATGCGGGCGACCGGCCCGACAAGCGCTCCCCATGCTGCCGCCTCGACCGAGGAATCTGGCCTTCTGTTCCACCCCGACGCCTACAACGACTCTGGCGCCTTCTTCTCCAAGCCCGCTGCCGCATCGCGCGAGACGCCCACTCCGCCTGTCGGGCCTCGTCGATTGATGAGGCGAATTCGATCGCAGGATCAAATGGGAGGCACGCCTTCCATGTCACCACCGCCCAGACCACCGAGGTCTCCTATCCCTCCCCCTGTGTCGCAAGCCGACTCTCCAGTTTCGCCCTCTCGCAGACCGAGCCTCCAGGTGGCGTACGAACATGGAGAGCAGCTTCCGATTGTCAACATCGAACGCCCCAAGACCAGCGGAGGCTTCCGGCATCCGTTGCCGTATAACCCCGACGAGCAGGTCGAGCCGCTCCCGCCTATGCCCATCTTGACTACCCGCGAAGACTTCCACTTTTCTAAGACGATGCTTTCGCCAATCCAACCTTCACCTACTCGCGAAGACTTTCCTGTTTATAAGCCAATGCTGTCGCCAATCCAGCCTTCACCTACCGAGCCCTCTTGGCCACTCGCCAGCCCTACTTTGGCATCATACGAGACCCCGCTTGCCGATGTACCGGAAGAAGACGAGCAGAACGGTCCTGCTCGGCGGTCTATTCGGGCCAGCCAATCCGTTCCCATGCTTCGCAAATCTCATCGCCCGGTGAGCAACGCGTCAGAAACGCTTGGCAGCCCCCTTCCGACGCCGGTACCGCAGCATGCTGCTCCGGAGGGTCACGGGTTCGACTTTGGGCTCGGCGACGAGAGCTGGGAAGATGATATTGACTATTGCTACGAGCACGAGGCGGAGGCGGACTGTGACTACCAGTGGGAGCGTGAATCCATTGATACCGCTCGCGATAGCGATACCCTCCCGGTGGATGTGAGCTTTGCCCCCGAGGAGGCCGTTGTGCCCATTGGGACCGCAACGTCGTCTCCCGGCATGCTTTCCGTAGCCACATTCGACGTTCCCGCCCTGAGCCCCATCAGCCAGACATCGACACCTACTGTCCAAGAGGCCATCACGCCTGTTTTCGCCGCTCCTGCTACCAACAATTTTTCTCTCCCCCGCCTGGACAAGAAGAAGATTCGTGCTTCGTATGCTTCGAGCTTCAAGGAGTCCCATGGCTTCACCTTGTCTCCTTCACTGCTCATTCCTGGCGACTTCCATCAGCAGATGCTGCTGGAAGAGGGTGCCCGATACGAGCACCCCGACGAGGATGAGCCGACATTGCCATACGCCCAGGCGGCGTTGTATGACGAGACCAGCAAGTCAATGCAGTGGTCGCAGCAGCGAGCGAGTACCTCCACGACGGGAACTACTTCCACTAACTCGGATTCGACTGCCGACCGTCACGTCTCGACCAACTCCACTTGGTCGTTTTTCACTCGCTACACAGCGAGCAGCAGCGGCTCGGTACACAAGATGACTGAATCCTGGACCGAATCTGCAGAGCCTCTGCCGGCATCCCAAGCCGAGGTGTTGCCGCCTGCTGATATTGCAGACGAGGCGAATATCACCAGCCCGCAAGACACGGTTCCCGAACTGGTCTCATTCCCACTCGCCCCGTCCAGGAAAGTTGCTCATCACAAATCTCACGCCAGTGAGTCGATCATCCGCGAGGATCCTTCTGCTTCGTTCAAGCAGTTCGAGGCAGGCCAGAGACGGGCCTCGCGATCCAGGACTGCCAGTCTGAACAGCCAAGCGCCGCCAGTTGGACAGTATGCCTTGTTTCCCCGTTCGTACATCAAACCAACGGGCGACCGCATTTAGAGAAATTGCACCGATCCAAAACGCACCTACTCTTGCCTGACCCACGCGCACGCACGGCTCAGATTCGAAGATGACACCCCTTAATCGACCCCTACCATTCGAAAGCACTCGCTATTCGATTTTCCTATGTACCTTTAGCGATGTACACCATCTGGTTATTTCCTTGCCTGGCCTTTGAGATTCTTACCTATCGTTCACGGCGTTTTTTTCGTTCCTGTATAGAGTATTGGGGGCATGGCATCGCCAACGTTGGCCCTACGCTGGGCTTTTCCTTAGATATGGCGGGAATAAAAGGAAAAAGAGAGTATAAAATCTTGCTTGAAAGAAAACAAGAGAGAAAAAAGCAAGACAACACACAGCTGACGGAGTCTTTTTCTTTTTTGTTCTTTTCCTTTATCTTTCTCTCTTGTCTGGACAGACTGGAAATTGGAAATCCCGGGATGGAATTGCGGATTTTATGACGACTGCGATGGAATTTATGAACTGGATCTAGACGGAGTTTTTACATGTTCCTTGCTGTTTTGTTTGGGTTGCTTTCTTGTGCTATCCTCGTTTCGGTTTCTCCCTCTCCCTCTCTTCCTACACCTTTTCCTTCTGTTTTGGAATCTGCTACCCCGGGGAAATATCTGCGTTGCGTCATTATTGCTGGTAATAAGTGTGGCTTTGGAATATATGGCTTGGTCGCCGAGGACATAAACCTGTGTTTAGCTTTGCACTACCTTTGAGAATCGAACAGATAATAAGTAGAAAAAAAAAGAACAGAACTAAAAAGAAAAGAAAGAGAAACTCGAAACAAACATGTAGGATGATATGGGTGTGAAAGTGACAATGCTGACCTACCTTACCTACAGTCATATATCTCCCTCTTTGCTTCTCCTTTCTTCTATATAAAAGGTAGGTTGTCAACATCGATTACGTGGAGGAGTTCATTTAAGTAACCATTGAACAGAATTTACACAGTGTTCCCTATAAGGATATTAACCTCGTTGAGACATCAGCGGAGTCCTTATTTTTTTTCCCAACAGTAACGCATACCCGGCTCAACCGACATACAGAACATCGAGGAAGACAAGAGGGAGACGCAAGCACAATGAGCTTTGAAATCTTGAGATGAAGCGAAATAAATCACAATACAGAAACCACGCGCCTCCATAAACGCCATCCCTAGCTACCGAGAGAGGTAGCCATTTCTCCTATTCCTTTCCCTTTCCTACTGTCCATTCGTACAGATCTTTTCTTCGTGCAACCTTGCTTGCTCTTCATCTCTTTTCGAAACTAGCCCCCTTCCTTCACCATGTAATAGAAGAAATGGAGAAGAAGAAAAAAAAAAGAAAGAAACGGCCCGCTTTGCTTAAGTACCAAGTGGAAAGGCCTAGTGCTATTTCTTGGACTTCTTCTTGGGCCGCTCCTCTTCCTCGTCATCGTCGACATCGTCCATCTCCTCATCGTCGTCATCATCATTGTCCACGTCGCTCTCGGCGCTACCGGAGCCGGAACTCTCGTGGTTGCTGTCGTACTCCTCGGCGACGTCGCTGTCGCTGTCGGCCTGGAAGTCCTCGTCCACGCTCTCCTCGTCCTCGTCGGCGGATCCGCGGTCCGCCTTGGGCACGACGACTTCATCGTCCGAGTCGTCCATGGCCTCCTCGCGCAGGGCGGCGGCGAGCAGGTTCGCGTCCTCGTCAATCTCGTTCTTGACGCGCAGGCCCTTGAGCTTGAAGAAGGACTCGAGGGCTTTGAGATCCTCGCGGTTGATGTTGCTGAACTGCGATGATCCGGCGCCGTTCTTCATCACGACGGTGATGTCGAACGTGGACAGGGCGGAGACCGCGCCGCTCACGCGGGAGAAGGTGACGGACTGTGTCTGCTCGTACGCAATGTACGTAGCCGGCTTCGGCACGAACATGAAGGCCTTTTCTAGGCAGTACAGGAAACCCTCGCTGGCTTTGATGGAGCACTTGATGCCGTACTGGTTGCGGTGGCTGTGGCAAAGGAGTGGAAGAGGCCAAGGTCAGCATATGCATCTCATACATACAAAATAAGAGGGGATGAAGCGGGGAGATGGATAGACGTACGTAAGAAAGTCTTTTGCGGGCGAAGAAATCTTCTTGTTGCCGAGGCCTCGGAAGATTTTGGCAACGACGTGGTGCAAGGGTTCTTCGTAGTGGGCTTCGAGCTTGTCCTTGTACTTGGTCTGCAGCTCTTCCTCGTCAATGTTGAGGTCAATCGTCACCTCCTCGTCCTTCTTGAACTGCATGACGACAAACGGGTATCTTGTCTGGCCCTGGCGGAGAGGGGGGTCCAAGCCGATGCAGAGCAGACAATGCATATCGTCGGGCTTGGGGAGCACCATGAACTTCTTGACGGCCTCGTACTGGATCTTGTAGTCGTACGTCTTGCCGCGGAGTCTAAAGGAGGCTTCGTACATGTCGATATCGAAACGACCTCTGCATCGCATTTGTCAGAACATATCTTCCAGCTAGGGGGGGGGGGGGGTGCGTTTGAGGGTGGGTGCGAGCCAACGCAAAACATACCTGGGAGTAAGGTGTAGGACATCGAGGAACGTGGCAATCGTATCGCCGGCCGTTTCGCCAATCTCTGCCTTCTCAATGAGCGTCTCGTAGAAAAAGGTGGCGGCGTTCTGCTCCTCCTCCTCGGCGTCGCTGCCGGCGTCGTCGCCCTCGGTCTCCTTCTTCGTCGTCGTGCCGGGGATGTAGAAGCGCATTTCGACTAGCTGATCCTTGCCGGCACCGGCCTTCTTGCCCTTGCCTCGCGCGCCGCCCAGCTGGCCATTGGTGCCTGTGTCGTTGGCGTTGAGGGGCAAGGCGAGCTCCACGGCGACTTCGTTTCGGCCAGCCAGGTTTGTGTTTCCAATCTCGGAGTAGGGCAGCTCAAAGGCCGGACGGTTCTGGACGTTGAAGACAATCTCGGCTTTGGAAAACTCGGCCTTGCCCCAGTTCCAGCCGCGCAGCGCATGCTCCTTGTTCTCCAGCGCGGTGCTGTACCAGTTCTTGAAGATCTTGCTGAGGCGTTCGTAGTCCTCGTGCTGGAAGCCGTCGAGCTGGATGATGCCCGAGTTTCGCTGCAGGATCCGGATCTCGTAGCCCCTGGCCGCCCGACTCCATTGGGCGCTGCCGATGTTGCTGTGGTCGAGGGTAAAGGTGTCACCGCCACCGGCAGGCTTCCACCCGAAGCCCGTCTCTGCGAACCTACACTTGCCGCTCTCCTTGGAGAGGTCAAGGTAGATGTTGTCGAAGCTCTCGCTGTATAGAAGAAGAGGCTGTAGTCAGCATGTCAAGTTCGGATGTAGGAGGATCAAGGTCATGCATGGGTAGGGTTTGTTGGATGGCCGTGACCGAACCACCAGAGGAGGCTGGATCTGGCTTCTCTTGGAGGGGCGACGAGAAGAGCAGCAATGACGCAGAGAGTGGAAGAGAGAGAAAAGAGGAAAAAGAATGAAAAGAACGACAGAGCGAGAGAGATTGCAAGTCACTTACATTGCAGTCATTTTCCTTTGCTTTGGCTGCCCAGATGGCTGGATAATGAATGACCGGATGGATGATGGAAAATGGAGGCGAGGCTGCTCGGAGTCTCAAACGGGATTAAGCTGGAGTGAAATTTGAGAGCTGCGGCGCGACAAGTGCAGGTGCGAGCGCGCTGGGAGACGCGCCACCTGCCGTTTGCGCCTCAGCCATTTCTGCGCCTCAGCCACAGGTGCAGCGCTGCTTTTCCCAGCTTGGTGTGGCGCATGCGTCAGAAGGCTGGAGCTTAGGAGGCATCTCACATGCATCTGATCTCAGTCGCTACAAAAAGGAATGCATGTATCATGACAATACTGGCGATATGTATGTGCATCAGTTGGATGATGTAAACAAGACGGCACGGAACAGTATTTGTGTCGCTGTAAGGAGCAGCATCGGGGTCATTCTTTGCACTCCCAGAACTACGATCGATCAAGGTAGAGGCTTGAGAGGCTACAGCTTCTATTTGTTGAGCTGCTGAGTATACTTGACAAAGTCGCTACGCAGCTGGTGAATGTTGATGAAGCCGCTCCGAGCTTCCAGGGCGTTGAAGGGATTCCCCAGCGCTTCCTTGTCCGCATCCCCCGTCTGAGAGCTTTTGCTGTCGGCCTCGCGCTCAATCTTGCCAGCCCATGTGTGCCACTGGATTGGCTCGGGCGCTCCCGATCCCAGCACAAGCCCCAAGCAGATCATGAATGTTGCCGCAATGGTTTCGATGTAGATGTCCAGGGGAAGAGCGGCTGCGGATGCTGATGCGGAATGCTGGACTGAGGTTGAGGCGAGGAGAGTGTGCTCATACGCGGAGTAGCATCTGGGCATCGTCATGTCAATTTAGCATTCATAGGTACCTTAACGGACAACAAAAAGGAACAAAGAGCAAAAATGGAAAGAAAAGAAGGATGGAAAACACTCAACATACCCGTGAGCAAGAATGACCAGCCCTACAAGGGTCAGAGGACGGGAGAGCCACGCCATCTTGAGATTTATGTAGTCGCTTCGGAAGCATCAAGTGAGAAGGCTCAAGTTGAGTGAACAGATCCGGCCTGGAACAACTTCTCCGTGGCGGAATGCCGGTGAAGGCACAGTGACAACGACACAGTGCGTCTGGGGGCAAGGGGGAAGCCTGAAGGCATGGGAGAGTGTCCGCCAGATCACTGGCGCATTCCCCACGAGCCGGACTCGGGTGGAACAGAAGCTAACAGAGCGCGCTAGGAGATGTTTTGAGACTGAGTACAGATACTGCACTTAGCTGAGCATGTATACTTCAACTTTCCTCCAAACTAATCACGTCTGTTACTGCCGTCTCCAGAGACGCTCCCGAGACGGCACAAGCGCAGGCCTGGGCCTGTAGGAACGGCTAGCGTACACAGTGCCAAAGGCCCCAAGGGACGCGATAACGTCAGTCATCTGCGATGCCAACACAACCTTGATGCTCCATGACAACCAATGCAACTCCCATCACCTGACAGGTCGCTCCCTATCTTCGCCTCTCGCCTCTGCCACCTGCCATCTGCCATCGTCAAAAAGCGCCCTCTTCTCATCGTCATCATCAGCTTCATTACCAACCTAATACAGCAACCGTCCACGACTCACAGCCTCTCCTCTCTAGATGGAATAACCCCATAGTTCGCCCCATGGTGTCGCCCAGTTCCAGATGCGGTCTCCCCGGCAGGGTCACCGCTGCTCTGCTGCTGGCATCGGCCCTCGCCATCTCGCCGGGCTCGGCCAGCATCATCGGCGGCGACGTTGGTCTCGACCAGCACGTCCTGCTCCCTGCCGGTCCCGGCCCTGTGCTGCCCTCGCGCCCCGACACCGTCCATCCCGCTGAACACACCTTCACTCTCCGACACATCTACCACCACGGCACCGACCAAAACCCAAGGCTTCATCGGAAGCTGGACGTGGTCCCTGACCAGTCGCGCGTCTTCCTCGCCGCCGACGACGAGTATGCCGAGCATACGGTGCCGCAGCTCAAGGCCCGCAGCCGAGCCGAGACGATCGAGCGACTTGCCGACAGGCGTCCGTCTGTTGTCGACCCCATAGTCGCCGAGTCGCGGAGGCAGGGGTACGCGGCCGTCTTGGACGCCTCGGCATGGACCATGGACGAAGTCTCGTCCCCCGACATCACCGATAAAGATACCGTCCTCACCATGGCATACGTTGCTGCCGATGCCTACGTGGAAAACGATGGCCAGGCCGACTGGCAGGACATTGGCGCCCCCTTCAACCGGAGCCTTGACTTTGGCTGGGGGACGGATGGCCTGCGCGGCCATATCTGGGCCGACGAGAACAACTCGACCGTCATCATCGGCCTCAAGGGAACATCACCCGCCGTCTTTGACGGAGAGGGCACCACAACGAACGACAAGGTTAACGACAACTTGTTCTTCAGCTGCTGCTGCGCTCAGCAGGGCCAGTGGACTTGGCACCAGGTCTGTGACTGCGCCACCGGCACATACACCTGCAACAATACTTGCGTGCGAACGGCTCTTCGAGAGGAGAACCGCTACTATGCCGCGGCGCGTGAGCTCTACTCCAACGTTACGGAGCAGTATCCCGACTCCAACATCTGGCTGGCGGGCCATTCGCTGGGAGGCGCCGTTTCCTCCTTCTTGGCCCTGACATACGGCGTTCCCGCCGTGACGTTTGAGGCCGTGCCCGAGGCGCTGCCGGCTTCTCGACTGGGTCTCCCGGTCCCTCCCGGAGCCGACCCCGAGACGCCGCAGACGCGAGCGTACACGGGGACGTATCACTTTGGCCACACCGCAGATCCCGTATACATTGGCACCTGCAACGGCGCAACTGCTACGTGCTCTTTCGCCGGCTATGCCATGGAGTCGTCCTGCCACACTGGCTATGAGTGCGTCTATGATGTGGTGGCAGACAAGGGGTGGCGAGTGGGCATTGGCACGCACAAGATCCGGTCCGTCATCCAAGACGTCATTCTCAAGTACGACGAGGTCCCCAAGTGTGCGCGGACGCCCGAGTGCCGCGACTGTGGCCAATGGAAGATGTACGAGAGCAACGGCACCGAGACGACCACCTCTGCGGTTCCCACGACGACGTCTCGCACACGGACACGGACGTCAACGTGCCAGACCCCTGGCTGGTGGGGATGCTTGGATCAACCGACAACCTCGGGTGATACAAAGGTGCCGGCCCCTACTCCTACGACCACAACTACTACTACCTGCAAGACGCCTGGCTGGTTTGGCTGCAAAGATAAGACGACGCCGGCCAGCACCAGCGAGTCTACCACCACCACCACCACCACAACGACAACCTGCGAGACCCCCGGGAGGTTCTGGGGCTGCAATGACGAGGTTACGCCGACAAGCTCTGTGTTCACCACCGTCCCCGCCAGCACAACCTGCGAGACGCCTGGCAGGTTCTGGGGTTGCAAGGATGCAGTGACATCCACGAGTACGGGCACAGGGGCTGCTGCTGCTGCTGCCGGGAGAACCGCCCCGACCATTACGTCGGCTCCAACGGCGGCTCCCATACGGTGATGGAAGATGTAGATGACGGGAGATGGAGTGTCAGACTGTTACACTTTTTTTTTTTGATTGGATAACATGGCGTTTGGGTAGCTTGTTCCTGTTGATTCTTATTAGACTATTGCTAGGATGAGTGGAAAGACTCTTTCGTGGCTTCACATTATGTAGCGATCACGAGTAGAATGCTCTGTAATACCAACCTCATGGTTTACCATCTCCCTACCTACCTATTACCCAGAGCTGCCTGGTCGAATTGAAGCTGTTCTTGACGCATTAGAGTCTTGTTGCGACATGAAAAGTGCATGTACTTGATTGTCTACGCATTATCATTACACTCCGTAAGTACCTTTACTGTACGGCTCTGAAGTGGAGATGATTGTCACTTTTTCATAAGGTACCTACCTTCACTTCAGTAGCACGTCTCCCACACGCGTCTCTACTCATCTTCACCCCTCCACACCCAAAAATTTCCTCTCCCACTTTTCATCTTCTCAGAAAGCGCGGCTCCAATGTAGCCACTCATCGTCAAGCGCTCCTCAGTGCTTCCAAGCAGCAGACAATCGGCTCCTTCTGCTCCTCCAGCAGTCGCAGGAACAGCGAAAACGAAATGTCGGCCGTCGACTCCGAATCGAGGCTGTCCGACAAGGACGAGTCGCAGCTGTCGGCTCCTCCTCCTCTCAGCGACCTGGACAGCTCCGACAGCGCCAGCGACAGTGGCAGTGACAGCGAGCCGGCATCGTCCAGGCGGGAGCCCGAGCCTGTAGAATGGCTCGCCACCTCGCGGTCGCGGCGGTCCACGGCCGGCAACCGCATGAAGTCGATGCTGGCCAACGAGGAGCCCGACTCGGACCTCGAGCTGCTGTTCGCCGAGTCCGACAATGACCAGGGCTTTTCTGACGCCGGCGACGACGCCTCCGACGTCCAGATGGACTCGTCGTCCGACGACGAAGACGACAACAATGCTGCCGCCGACGAGCTCGAGGGCGAGCGGGAACTCGAGCGCCAGGCTCGCGAGCGGCGCGCGGCCCAGCGGAAGCGAAAGGCGCAGGACGGCATCCCGGCCAAGTTCAGGAAGCGAGTGCGCATCAACACCAACACGGACACGTCGACGCCCGCGCCCGCGCCCCGGCCCAAGAAGAAGTCAGAGCGCGCGTCTTGGCTGCCGTCGCCGGCCGACCTGCCCACCCGGGCGTCGTCGCGCAAGACGACGCGCATGTCCAAGGAGCAGCTGCACCAGCAGATGATTGAGCGCGAGGAGCGACGGCTGCGGCAGCTGGAGCTGATGCAGAAGAAGGCCGCCAGGATGGAGGCGCTCAAGAAGCCGCCCATGACGCAGGAGGACCGGCTTCGCGAGGCCGCCATCGTGGAGAAGCGCAACAGCAAGAGCCTCAACCGCTGGGAGGTGGCCGAGAAGCAGAGGGAGGAGGAGCGGAGGGCCAAGCTGGCGGCTCTTAGCCAGAGGACGCTGCAGGGCCCGGTGCTCACCTTCTGGACGGGGCTGGGCGAGGCGCGGCGCGTCGTCATTGAGGAGGAGAAGCCCAAGAGGAGGCGGGTAGAGAAGAAGGACAAGGCCAACAAGGACGCCGAAGCCGAAGCCGGGAAGGACTCTTCTGCTGCTGCTCCTACATCCAACGATCCAGCAGAGAGCCAGCAGGACAAGAAGGGCCAGCAACAGCCGGATGCCTTTGTCGAGAAGGCGGCGACGGCGAATGGTGATGATGTGGCGAATGTCTCTACGCTTCAGCCGACGCCAGATACCGCCGACAATCCCCCAGCGGCTGCCCCAGTGGATCCAGTGAAGAAGGAAGAGGACGACGATGGGAAGCCTAGAGAGGACGGGCTCCTCTCAAAAGCAACTTCAGGAAAAGAAGAAACATCAGCGTCGGCTACTGTTGCTGCAACCACCACCACCACCACCACTACTACTACTACTGCAACTGCTGTCACGAAGCCACCTGAAGAACTGCGTCAACCACCGACGATTGCCTCGCCTTCTCTGCCTCCTCCCCCTCCTCCACCTTCTCATAGTGGCCTGGCTGCACCGGTCGCCGCCTCGCTCTCCGGACCGCCTCGCCAGATGTCTCCCTTGGCAGCGCCCGCCGGCATTGGCAGCCCGCGGCCAACAGAGGCTGGCAAGCCATCGGGCGTGCTCGCACCCCCTATTCTTGCCCCGCCGCCAGCCATGAGCATGGACTATCGCCCCAGCCCAGCACCAAAGTCCAACGTCCTCGCGCTGCCATTGCCCCAGACGACTCTGCCCCCTGCGCTCCACGCCCAGACGACGACGCCCGGTTCTTCCATGGCCGGCCCTGCTCCCGTAGTGTCGACGGAGCCGCTTCTTCGGCATACCGTCCTGCGGCCCATCATCCCCGATCCCGACCCAGCCAGCAAATCGGCAAGCCCCAGCCTCCCGGAACCGCCCTCGCAGCCTGTCTCTGGCTTGGCTGATGCCCCTGAAGCCCCCGCGACCACGACTCGAAATGTCATCATCTTTCAAAACTTCAATGAAAACGCCCTTCAAGACAAGAGCATCCAGACCCAGATCCTCTTTGGCCGCAAGATGAACAAACTCAACAGTATGGCCTTTCCCCTGTCATTTGTTTTTCCCCCCCTCCAGAAAAGAGTCCCGTCACTGACCCAGCCTTGGCCTCTGCAGAACCGTCACCCACGCCAAACTGCATCATCACAAACCTACCAGCCCGTTACCGCGACCCAAAGACCGGGCTGCCGTACCACAACGTTGCCGCGTACCGGGAGCTCCAGCGTCTCCAGCGCGGGGAGCTGAGCTGGAGCCGCATCCTCAACGCCTGGGTCGGCAGCCAGAAGGTGGCCGCCGACGGCGTGCCGGCGCGGTTCCTCGATCCGAACGCGCCCACCAAGTCTGCCGAGGAGAGGGAAAAGGAGAGGCTGGCCCAGATCAAGGCCGTCACGCCCACACAGTCGCAGCAGCCCCAGCCACAGCAGCAGCAACACCATCATCAGGCGCCGCCGGCGGCCGTCGTGGCGGCAGCCCACAAGTCTCCCCAGGTTCAGCAGCATGTGCAGCAGCTCCAGCAGCAGTCTCAGCAGCAACAGGGGAGCAGCAGCCAGAGATTACCAGGACCGCCACCGCCGCAGCAGCAGCGAGGAGCTCAACAGCCTATGCAGGCGCATACCCAGCATCAACAACTGCCAGTCCAGCAGCAGCAGCAGTCGCAACTCCAACCACAGCAACTGGCAGGGCCTCAGCAGCTACCTCCTCAGCAGCACCAGAACCAAGCCCGACCAAGTCCAATTCTACAACCCCCGCAACAACAACAGCAGCAGCAGCAGCAGCAGCAGCAGCAGCAACAACCGCCTGTGCCAAATACTACAACCTCCACCCATTCCATCCCTCCGCCACAAGCACCACTTCCTCAGACAACATCGCCATCTCCCGCCGCCGTCCCTAACAAGAGCCCCGCTCAAGGCACGACTGTACCTCTTCAGCCCCAGCAGCAGCAGCATCCTCAAGGAGCCCAGCCTCTTCTTCCCCCTCCCCTAGCTAAAGTACAAGCTCAGCAGCAGCCCCAGGCTCAATCTCAATCTCAACCTCAGCCTCATCGGACTGGGAACGAAGCTGCAGGGGGGGCACGCGGGTCTCCTGGACAACAAGAGCAACAAGAGCAAGTGACGCAGGCGGCAGCAGAATGACGGGAGGAGAAACCAGTCTGGCGCCCTTTTGTCGTCATTGTATTCATAGTATCGATGCAAAAAGATCGATGTATGATTATAAAAAGGCGAAAAAAAGAGAAGAAAAAAAAATCAGAATACTCACGATGGCAGAGGATCTGAGAAATAACAAACTTGGAAAGCGGATGGGCTTTGTATCTTATCGCGCAATGTAGAAGAAAATGGGATAAAAGATTCTCACGAACAAACAAAGAGAAGCATGCTCATTTTGTTTCAAACAGTTCCTCATGATCACAAAGATGCCTTGGCCATGCATCAATCAATAGGTGTAGAGTGTGATTATCTGTGCAGTTCATCTCGATCACAATCCGTCACACATCACGTATGTAGTATGAGCACCTACAAAAGAGCTCTTACACCAGCAATACCACAAGTCACCACACGGAGCAGAAGTCAACAGGTTGGGTCAATAAATCACTTGCCAATCTGCTATTAAGATCCGCCCTTTTCCATAGTCCTACACATCAAATACAACGAGAATGACCCTTCAAGAATAAAGTCGTCCCTTTTTTTGGCTTTCACATCTCGATATCCGCCGCACCCCCATGTTCTTTTGAAATAAGAGACCAAAGATTCCCGTAGCTCACTCTTCTCTTCCAAGTGCCAACGCCTGCCATAACTCGCAACATCCTCCCCTTTTCAACTGAATAATGCAAAGGAATGAAAAGTAAGAGACAAACTCGTCCACCACGACAAACACAACCCCAGGGGTATTTTCCATCTTGCCCATCTCGCAGTTGTTAACTCATTAGGCAAAGTTGTCAGGCCGATCAACCCAGATATCCTCCAGCTCGGCAAAGCTATGGAAGTGGACCGGTCGGTGCTGGTCGCTATAGAAGGGCAGCGGCGTGTCCAGCTTGACGTGGATAGACTTCTTCTCCATCCCTGCAAACGCACTGCCCATGAAGCTATAGTTCCATTTGCCGTCATCCGGCACGAGGAAGAAGCCTCTGAATCTGGGACTCAGCAGGAGCTTGCGCTTCTCTCCCATGGTAGTCGTGAAACCCTGGGGCTGGTCGCTCTGCAGGTCCTTGTTCTCAACACCCCACTTGTAGCCTTGAGGAGTCAGTCCCCAAGCAGACAGGGAGACGCTGCCAGGCGTGAACGACACCGACACCGTCACCGTGTTCGTCTTGTCCCACTCTTCATGTGCATCCAGAAGCTTGGCGTGCTCCGTCACATCTGCCGCAGACATGTACGGAAGCTCGCTGCCCGCCTGTGTGTGGATGACACCCAGGGGCTCCATGCCATCCAGGAACTCGCTCTGGGGCAGTTTCTGCGGAAGCTGCACATTGCGCAAGCCACCAATTTGGGGTATCATAACGATACACTTGATTTCCTTGACCTGATCATTGTCAGGGGCCGAGGCGCCGTAGAGATAGCCCGCCACCTGGACTCGCAGATCTGCAATCGTGATGAACTTTTTCAAGATGTTGTTGGGCATCACGTAAGTGACATCGTCCAGATCACTGTCCACCGATGACACATAGATGTTCTTGGCTCGCGTTCGCAGGTTCGAGGTTGCAATGGCTCGTGTTCGCCACTCCGTCTTGGAAGCAAACGTCTGCTGTTCGAACTGAGACGTTGTCGTGACGATGATGTCCTCACCGTGGACGTTTTGCGTCTTCGTCGTGACAGCCGTCAACTGCTTCTGCTCTTCCTGCTGCTTCTCAATCTCGGCAGCTTGCTGCCTCTGCATTGATGGCGCAGAAATCTCCATGCCCAGAATGATATCTCGAACTTCCGTGCTCGTCAGACTGGACACGTTGACGTTGTTCTTCTTGCCGTAGTCGTTCAAGATGAGGTCGCGGAGTTGCGTCTCGACCTTGATCCACTCCTCGTCACTCAGCGATGGCCAAATGTGATGGTCCAGCGTGATGACAGTCTTGTCAGGCCGGAGGATGAGCTTGGTCTTGTCGGGGTTGACGTGGAGCGCGCGCAGGATGAGAATGAGACGGGAAAAGGCCGTGTACGAAGAGATACTCTTAAGCCACTCGTCGTACAGGTTGAAGAGCACCATCTGAGGCTCCGTCGCTCGCAGAATCATGTCACCCAGCTTCTCCACCTTCATGGCAGCCTGGAAAGGAAGCTGCAGCTCGGACGCGCGAATGGAGATGTTGGGGAAATCAACCAACTGGACCTCGAGGGGATCCAAGAGACCCTTCCTGGTAACAATCAGTTGCTTGGGCTGTTCCTCAACAGGGAGTGACCGGATCAGCGCAGCCACTTCTTCTGCCGTCTTCCATTTGGCGAGCTGTCCGAGACGTTTCTGACCCGCCCAAACGCTGGTGTGGATGATCTTCAGGAAGAGCTGGCCAGTGCGCGGGTTGAAGATGAAGATGGCGCCGTTGATGGGTTTGGTGGTCAGGTTTCCTTCAAACGTCTTGTGAATGGTCACTCGGTACACATTGGTGTCGTCGATGAACAACTGCGTCTGGTTGCTGAAGAGCTCCGAGTAGTTCTGCGAGTTCAGGAATTCCTGGTTGCTCTCAGAGGCATACAGCTGCAGGCCCTTGCGGATGCGCTCTCGCAGGACGTACAGAGCCGGGTTTGCCTTCATGATCTTGGCCATGGCCTGCTGGATGAGGACCTTCAGTCCCGGGAAGTACATTCCGTAGGCCGAATACAGGTTGTACGCCAAATCGATACCAATCATGATACCAGTAGCAGAAGGATAGATACTGGAGCTATCGGTCGTGTAATCAAGGTACTTGGCACGAGTATAGCGCTCAATATCGTGAGAGTCGTAGTCACCGTAACGCAGCTGCACATCCACCCAGAACTTGTTGGTCGTGGTAGGCTCAATGACATCTTTCGTGTCATACAACAGCGAGGGGCGGGTGACGTTCCATTTGTGGCTGGCAAAGAGAAGAATATCGGCGCAGGAGCTGTTCATCTTGTAAGATTTACGGGGATGAATAGTCTCCTTCTGCACAGTCTCGATGCCGAGGGATTCCAGTTCTTGGTCAAATACTTGGCAGAGATCCATGACCACTGACTCATGGATCTTTTGCCACAAGTGAGCACGGAAGATCTGGATGAGGGAAATCTTCAACGTGGGAATCTTGCCGTGCAGGAAGATGCCGGTAAGATCCAGCTGGACCTGGAAACCGACGTAGACGTTGGCTCTGTTGATTGTGGGGGACCACCAGAGAGTGAAGCGACGGTTCGGAATCTGGTTCAGACCGGACCGCTGGGCGTTGGTGAGCTTCTTGAACTTCATGGACTCTTCGAAACCGGAGGCCTTTTCCCAGAAGAGACCCTCCCATGAAGGGAAACCGGTGGCCTTGAAGAGCGTGTGCTCAAGAATGGTTTCAACACCACCCAGAGCCTGAATAACGTCGGTTCGGTAGGCATTCAGATTCCACAGCTTGCCATCGTGTCGCTGGCTCGTCCACCAGAACGGATTGCTCTTCATGAGCTGGTAAATCTTGAACTCGGCTCGGGCGCGGAACCCCTTGTCGAAGCTGAGTGTGCTTCGGTCCTTTTGGAAGAGAGTGTTGATTCTCGGCAATCCGCGGTCCCAGCTGTCCTCCAAATCTTCCAAGGTCAGACGTCGGTTTTGCTGGTTCGCCTCCAGGCGCTTCTGAGAGTACTCGGTCCAGACACGTTGGGAATCAATGAACTCCGCCTCCCACGGGATGATGTATCGGAAGATGTTGGGGATCAGCGTCTCCTCGGCATGTGTCATACCAGCTCTGTAATGGGTGACGCCCGTGTCGGTCTGCTTGGACCAACGCTTGTCACTGGCCGGGATGAGAATGTGAGAACCAGAAATCATACCCAGCCCACCGAGCTCCTTGGGGGTGTAGAAGACGGCGGGGGGGAAACGCGAAGGCATCTTCGAGTTCAAGCCGATCTTGACTCGCGTCTGAATCTTGGTTTCACACTTGACAATGGTGTCGAGGAGCTCAATCGTGGAAACAGCAGCCTCGCGATAGTACGTGAACAGGGCGATCAGAGCGGTGTTCCACTTGTTCGCAATCTTGGTAAAGGTCGTTGAGCCAGACGACATGAGAATCTGTCGGATCCGGTTGTTGAACTTTTGGATGTCTTCTTCGGTGACTTGCAGGAAGGCATGCGCCGTTCTCTCTTTGGTTGTGTTATCCACCAGGGACCAGACGCTGTCCTTGACGGGGAACTCGTCGTTCTGGTTTCGGATCTTTGGCAGAATGCGGACCTCGAATCCACACATTGAGAAGAGCAGGTTGGGGTTATCCCGACTGTAGACACTGACAAAGCTGTCATCCCACTCAATCGTAGTGACAGATCGCGGCAGACGGTTCTTGAAGTCCCAGAAGACAGCTCGTCCAAGGTTCACATCGTGTCGCATCAGGCGCATACGAGAGTCTCGCGGCCAGCACTTCTTGCTCTTATATCCAATGACGTTTTCGAAGTTGGGATCGGGTTGCTCGGTAAGGAATCTTTGGATGAGATCTCGCGATTCTTCTGCTGTGAATCGGAGGAAGATCCAAATCTTATCGATGTATCGGCTGTAAAGTCTGATTGGGTGTCTGGTCTCCGTTTCCCGATCGCGGAACTGCAGGAAGTCGTTGGGACTCTGCGGCGGTCCAGCAATTTCGCTGGCTCGTTGAGGGCCGAGGAGCAGCAAGTCGAGGACAAGGCCATAGTACTGGAACACGAACGCAGAGAACTGAAGGCCACGAATCATGCCGTAGCTGTTGACGTGGTTCATATCCTTGTAGGTGAGTTGAACATTGTTCTTTGCCGTGATGTAATCAGCAAGGTTATGGTCCATGATCAGCCTGAGCAGAGAGTTGAGGAGCGTCAACTCCATCTTTTCGTAGACCTTTGACAGCTCAGTCTCAATCATGACATTGCACTCGCCATTCTCAGTTTCCCAAACCTGGCTCAGATTGTTGATACCCTGAGCCCACTTGTAAACCAAGAGAGGGGGCACCTCGGAGTCGGAAGGTTTGATCCAAGCGGGGAACAGATGTCTCTGGTCAGCCTGGTACCACAGATATTGATCGAGATAGGCATCGCTAATCTTTTCAATGGGTTCAATATCGTAGACGGGGTTGATGGTGCTATAGTTGTCGTTCATGTCGATGTTGACTTCCTTGAACGCTCGCTGGGTGAGGAGGAATCGTTTGATGCGCTCCAGAGTCGTGCCAGGGCTATCGTAGGCCTGCTCGATCAGGGCCAGCTCCTCACGCTGGCTCTGGTTGAGGCGGCCCTTGACTGAGTAGGCCTCTCTCAATCGCTCCAGTGCCAGGATCAGGATCTTGGTGTCGTGCTTGTAAGAAACACTGGGGAAAGGAATGGGAGAGAACTTGCGAGACTCCAGCCAGTGAACAGTCGTGGTGTAGATGGCAACAGCCTCTTCCGATGAGACGTAGGGACCATCCTTCATGTGGTTATGCTGACGCTCTTGCTCTGCCTTAAGCCAGAGTCGGGTCAGACGGCCAACGTTCTTCTTGGCAACGGTCTTGTCAACGGTAGCACCACGGCGGATACGCTCGCGGTTGTAATGAGCAACGGAAACCCACCAATCAGCCTTGGATTTCACGTAGCGAAGAATGATGTTCTCGATGGGGGCGGGCAGGCCAGGCACCTTCCAAGGAATGTTACTTTTCCAGCAGCGCCAAGCCTCGGAAAGATGCTGAAGCACAGTGTTGACCTTGTTTTGCTTGATGCCCTCGGGCATCATGTCCAAGAGGTCGGCCATGACAGAGGCACGAAGCTCGAGGTCAAAGTGAGACTCGACACGCTGCTTCGTCACTGTTTTGGCGACACCTTTGCTGTGCCTACCCTCGAATTGACGAGAGAGCAGGTTTCCAAGCCATCTCTCGAGGAGAGGGATGATGCCACGCATGAAAAAGAGCCATACCCTCCAAGCAGGCGCCCAGAAACCACATCCAGGACCTTTGCCGACAGGACCAGAATTGAATCTGTAGTAGATGAGATGCTTCAGATCCTTGCAGGTTCGAATCTGGTGCATGAGCTTGTACTTGTAACGGTACATGCCTGTGAGCTGCCCAACGTGGTTGAAGGCATAGAGGATGCCGTCCGCCAGCTGGAAGGCGTCAATGTTGCCCAGTCGGTATTGAACTTGCGCATCGACAATCAGCTTTGTCAATCTCAAGATCTCACGCATCAAATGGAAAGCGTTTCCGAACCGAGACTTCTTTCGCTCCTTGGTGGTCAGGGTCTTGACGGGCTTCAGATTGAAGTTATAGTCGAGGTGGAGGTATGTAAGATTCTTTCGATGAATCAAAAGGTTGAGCATGTTGAAGCCTTGGCGACAAACCTGCAAACCAGCCTCCACCCAGTCAATGGTGGTCTGCTGGAAGAACTTGGTCTGCTTCAGGGATCGGAGTAGATTCTGGTTGTTCTGGGCCTTGGGCTTCTTCTTGTGTAGCTCATTAAGGACAAAGTTCTTGAGCAGCTTCTGGTAGGAAACGCGGACCTTTACGGGCGGTCGGTTCGAAGGAGGGTGCTCGAGATACCACTGCTTAATGAGGGGCACATCCTGAGCGCGAACCATCTTGCCGGATCGTCGGTTGAATGGGAACGGCGCCCACCAGAGCTCGATAGCAGCAGACGTCTCGTCATTGTCGAGATCTTCGTCAGCGAGGAACGGCTCTACGCCATCGGGAAGCTCGAAAGCATCGTCCTCCGGCTCCTCGTTGCTGCCTGGACCGAACAATTCGTCTTCGAGAGACACATCCACATTCTTGGGCGCCACGTTGCGTGAGGAAATGGGGTTGATCCGGCGGTCGAAGTGGAAGGTGGGCAGATCCGGGTCATCGACACGATTGTAGACGACCTGGGGGTGAGAGTACCAGGCAAGGTGGACACTTCGGGGTAGAGAGTTGTACAAGTACGGGAAGGCCACCCGGAACTCGGTTCGGATAGGATTCCTGAAGATGATCCGATCAATGGCGTTGAATTCGCCAAAGTCCTCATCGTTGGGGTTGATGTCTTTGTACAAGGGCTCGAATCGCGGACCACCTGGCAAGGCAACATTCAGCGCCTTGGCTGTGAGAAGACTCTTCAGATCGAAGAGGTAAAAGTAGTTCTTGTCCACAACGTCTGAAATCAAAGGCCGACTGAGACGGAACAAGGCAGCCATCTGAGGCAATGTGAGATTCCACGCCTTGTAGCTGGGTCCGTTGACGTGGGGTGTATCGAGTAACGGCCGGTGGTCATAGAACCACTCGTAGACTGCCTCATCCTCGTCTTCGTTGAGCTCCATCTGGATGGGCTCGAGCGGCTCCACGTCCTCGATGTTTTCAGACCATGACAAGGGCGGCTCTTCGTCGTCGAATGGCGGGAATCGCATACGCTTGAACAGCCTTCGGTCGGCCTTTTCCTTTCGCATAAACGTCCACATCATGGCCCACTGTGCAAAGAAGACCGGCTCGATGACCCTCGGGATTTCGTTCACCAGGGTAAGACAGCCGTTGACATGGTACAGAACCTTGACTTCTCGCGCAGACTCCCAGGGCATGGGCATGTTCTCCAAAAGCTTGAGAACGGCATGGGGCATAAACTTGAGAGCGCCAAGATAGCTTCGCTTGTCGTTGGTGTACTTCTTCTGCGAAACATCGCCGATGTCCTTGACGATCTTGCGCAGATGCTCGGGGGGCATGTCGGCCTTTTGCGTCTGGACGAAGCCGGCCTTTCGCTTCTCGCCGAACCTGTTCCGCTGGTTTCGCAGCCATTCCTTCTTCTTCTGGGCAAATCTGGCGATATGGGCATCGGCGGGCGGTCGGTAGCCGGGCGGCGGCGGGGCTGGAGGAGCAGGAGTCGACGGAGGGGGTGGGAGCGATGACGAAGGGGGAGGCGGCGGAGGAGGAGGAGGCCCCCAGCCTGGCGGCGGAGGCGGCGGGAGTTGCGACATGGCGACGCCTTCACTCGTTCAGAGGCAATGCGTGAGGTTGCCTGCCTGAAGGCCTGGAGCCGTGGCGCGTGTCAAAGACGCGCTGGCAGCTGTGGAATTGCAGACACAGAATCGCGGCCACGGTAGAGTCTGGTGTGTGGCCCCTCTATTCTGACAATGCGGATGCCGGCCTCGCTGGAAACAGACGACGACCAGGGCGGAAACGATGCAGAAGGTCGGATTGGTGATGAGGTTCGCCTTCGAAACAATTTCTTGATCAAGATCCCGAGCGGCACTAGTTGAGTCTCGAGGCTAGTTTGTCACGTGACTCTGGCCGATGAGAACGGCCGTGCTTCAATGATGAGCTTGTGGTCTCTTTATTCTGACGAGGCCGCTCTTTCAAAAGAAATCTTGCGGTATAGATAGATCAAAGGTGAATATAGTTGACTTGGGCTGGGAACCTCACATGATATCTGGTAAAATGTGCCTTTTGGGTCTTCTCTAGGTCCCTGTCAAGATGTCCAGTAGCATGATAGTACTTGGATTCTATGGCGTAACTCATCCCACCAACAGGTACCTACATCAGAGCACATGTCCTTTACGTTGACGGACACTGCAGAGCACAACAATAGGCTATAGACATTCTTCAAGAGGAAGGCTACCTATAATATTACTCTGCAAAATTCCCCTTGAACTCTTCGAACATCGTCACTCGTGATGGTTTTCTTCTCGGAACTTTTGTTCCAGGGTACATCGATCACACAGAAGTCGAGCCTTCCAGGAGCTAATCAAACCCGCTTCGAAACTACTTACATAATCACTTCAAGGTTCAACGATCTTCTCCCGCTGCCGGCAACACCAGAGCCAATTCGTCGCGACAGCTCGACTCTACAAGGCCCAAGCAGACGCCGTCACGACTCAATCAAAATGGCGCATCTCAGTACGCTGCATCCCTATCACCCATTACTGCCTTGGCCATGCTGACCGTAGTTCCACAGACGTCAAGCCGGACCCGGCTCTTCTGAAGCTGGAGGGTGCGTAACTTATCAATCCGCAGCAACATGCACCGAGATCCTCCCCCACCATCTAACTCGAAGCACAGCGATGCAAAAGAGCCGCCACCGTCACTTCCGATTCACGCCTAGAACCGCCAGAATTAGCTTCATGTACATTGCCGTTGTCCCCGCCATCTTCGGCTGGGTCGCATACAAGACGGACGTGAGTTGGAACCCGAACATTGCGGAGAGGAGGAGGGGAGGAAGGAAGGAAGGGGAAACGGGTTGAGAGAATACTGGAATCTTTGAATGCTGACTTGGGATAGGGCCTTTGGGACTTTCGAGCGAAGCGAAAGGGCGACACCATCTACGAGAAATAAACCATCAGGTGCTGGGTGGTGGAGAGGTTCTGTATAATTCAAGAGGTTCGACACGGGATAGAGAGCCTAGTGTTGGGCGAATACTAGGGCAGGTATTCGACATATATACCAAAAACCAAGGAAAGAGAAGTAAAAATTGAAACCAAAGTCCAAGCTTTGTACCACTGCCTGTTCAACATCCTTTTGCAGTCCTGGCTAGGTGCTGGCCATCCCAGCCGGCGAAACACGTCGTCTCTCGTCTTTCAAGCTGAGATCACAGTGCCGGTGATCAAGCTTTGCAAGACTGGTTGAACGAGCCCGCATTCCGCCTCCGCCTCGCGCTGAATCATCTGGGTATATCGCATCATCAACAAAATCTCAACCATGCCTGTCCTTTCCCCTCCAGCCAAGCCCCTGTCTGGTACTCTACCAGCGTCTGCCGCGTGATGACCCCGGTGGCCCATCCGGCAGCTCCTCTCCTCTCCTCCACTCACCTGACGGAATCCTACCCTCTCTCCAGCCCGTTGCCCTACCCTGGCGGCCGGAGCCGCGGCCAAAGTTGCTGTCCCGACCATGGAAGCCACCCCTGAAGCCACTGCCACGACCGTCCCTCCCGCTAGGTAATGATGCTCTCCTGGCGGCCGATGGTGGCGCTACAGAGCCGTCTGACAAGGGAGGAAGCACCGCACATGAGATGTAATCACCAACCACAAATCTCCAGTCGGCCAGTGTCTTATCTTTAGCGCCATCATCCTTCATCAAGGTGTCGGGGCCGGCATCCTCGTCGTCTGCCGAAGGATAGCCCTCGCCAATGACGATGCTTCCCAGATCTTTGACGGCGAACTTGGGCTGGGCAGTATGAGTGACACTTGTGGCGCGCAGATCCGGGCAAACGAGCTGGAAGGAGAGCCTCGTGCCCACTGCGGGAGTAGGTATTGCGCTGGGTTTCGCTGCCGCCAGTTCAAGCGCGAGCTCATGGAGGGTGCAGGTGGACCATGTGTAGATGGAAACATGTGGCGGTAGAGACGGTGAAGCAAATTCGTCTGGTCTGGAAAGTTATGGATGCTGATTAATTGTGCTCTCTCAATTCTACATCTGGCGATGCCGTGGGTTAGAGGCGCGCGTACCTGTGAAAGCTGCCGGTTCTATGAAAGAGACGAACTAAGAAAGGAGATACACCATGACCATCCCCTCCACGTGCGGTTGACATCGTGGAACAATCAGGTCAGGCAAATTGAAGGTCGTCTGGCCTTTGAGAAACTCGCAATTTCAATTTTCTGGCGCTTTGATTCGATACTCGACTTTCTATGTTTGCTGAAGGTGAAAGGCCGTCACTGAAGCTGTAGCGAAACAATAGCTGAGGTATCGTCGGATTATCCGGATATCATCCGTAATCGATAGCGCAACCTCAGCCTCGGTGAGCTCACCGGACCATCTCTTGCCAACCTCGATTCTCTCGACGTCCCCTTATACTTTGCACCAACGGACCAATTACTAGACGCCTTCCACTCGAGTCTTACATCTCTCCAGGATTCAAGCTCTCGGAGCGGGAACATCGAATTTCTGGACGACCGAAACCATCTCCAGCTCCCCAAGGCGCTTACAGAGCGCAACTACCCGACCTCGACCATGGATTTCGCGGCTCTCATGAACAAGGAGCTGTCCAAGTCGAAGAAACCATCTAGCAGCAGCCGCAGCAGCGATGACAAAAAGTACATGAAGCGCTCCGAGATCGAAGCGGAGCGCAGAGCCGCGTACCTGGCCGAGCAGAAAGCCCTCGAGGCCGAACGCGCTCGCAAGGCCGAAGCGAAGCGCAAGCGCGAGGAAGAAACCGCCGCGGAAAACGCGCGGCGGGAAGAGAAGCGCCGCAAGCTCGCGGAAGAGCTGCGCAAGAGGCGGGAGGAGAAGGAGTGGGAGGAGGAGCAGGCCAGGAGGAGGAGGCTCGGGCTGCCGGAGCTCGTCAAGGGCGAGGAGAACGGCAGCGGGAAGGAGGGCTCGCCCGCCGTGGACGACATTCCTGATGACGAGCTGATACAGAAGCTGAGGGAGCTGGGCCAGCCGGCGAAACTATTCGGGGAATCACACGCGGGGCGGCTGAGGCGGTACAAGAAGCTCACCACGGTGGTGACACAGGGGCCGATACCCACGACGCTGCAGCTGGTGGACGAGAAGGACATGAAGGTCGATGGCACGGTTCCCAAGGACAAGGAAGGCCGCCAGTGGCTGTTCAGGCAGCTGGCGAGCTACTTCACCATGGTGCTGACCGCCTACGAAAAGGCAATGGAGGAGGAGAAGCGCGACACGAGCGCCAGCAAAATGGCCTACAGCGCCATGGTGCAAACGCGCGAAAACATGAAGCCGGTAAGTCTTATTGATCTCCCCCGTTCAAAGCCGAGACCATCTCCAAAAGCCCTCTTTTCACGATACAAAAACCCCCACGTCCTTCACACGTTCATTGCACAAACAGAGAGAGAGAGAAGGGACTGCTCCTAACCCGCCTGCCAACAACCACAGCTCTTCCGCAAGTTCGAATCGGGTGACCTCGACGACTCCCTCCTCCAACCCATTGTCGAGATCGTAAAGGCCCTCCAGGAGCGCCGCTACGTCGACGCAAACGACGGCTACCTCCGCCTCAGCATCGGCAAGGCCGCATGGCCCATCGGCGTCACCATGGTGGGTATCCACGAGCGTAGCGCCCGCGAGAAGCTGCACGACGGTGAAAAGGGCCACGTCATGGGCGACGAGGCCACGCGCAAGTACCTGCAGAGCATCAAGCGCTGCCTGACCTTTGCGCAGGTGCGCTGGCCGCCGGAGGACCTGAGGCAGCTGATGGGGTGAGCCTTGGCTGTGTGCCTGTGTCTCCTCGTGGTCAAACATATTGGGGGAAGAAAAACGGTAAGAGGAAGAAGGGAAAAGGGCGACCTCTGCGTTTACAGCATAGAGCTGCTGGAATGCCGATACAACCTGCATGATGTGATATGATACCCGGTCTCAATGGGACAAGAATTAAGACAAGAAATTGCATACGAGAACCCCCTGATTGAATGGGAAAAGTCACCAGATTATATTCACTTTGCTGCACGTCGTGTTCTCGTCATGATTTGATAAGACTTGGGACAAGGTGAAAGCCAATGACAAGGATAAGAGTAGTTGGAAAGACAATGGAGGAGATGTGTAGAACAGACAAAGCTTTACCTAGGTATATGCAGCTGGGGCCTTTGGAGCTGAGGGGGAAAAAAGAACACACACACAAAATCCCTGTATCTCCTTGCGCCTCCCTCTCTAATGCACATCAGATGCAAAAGTTCAAGTCCAGCATTTTCCATCATTGTCTTGAATCTCCTCCGTCCTTGCCTGCTTCATGATTCCAGAAGAGCCCTTCTCATGCCGGTCGTCTGCGGCTGGATGGTCAAAGTCGCAGCTTCAGTTGTAAGCTCACTGAAAGGGAGGTATGATTTCGTTCCTAATCGTCGTAGCGCACTCCCAGAGTCGTGTAGGAGCCCTGTGTTTTCTTTGAATTGAAGTAGAGCTCTGTGGCACCAATTCCAAAGCAATCCGCGGAACCTTCTACCCAACGCTCCTCAAGAGACCTCAATATCAACCTCGGTAGCTTGGTCAGTCGCAAGAGGGATATTACCCCCGTCTTCGTACCAAGCTTCCTCTAGTTCAGGGCCTCCAACGCCGCCAGATGGCTGCTTCCTGGAACTGCTGACTTCGAGCCCTGCAACAACAATGTTCATACGCCGCAGTCGCTCTTTGGCCTCCTGCTCGTATTTGCGCGCCACGGCCAGTGCATTGGTCTGCACAACCAGCCGTGGATCGGGAGAAACGGCTACCAGAAGCTATATGCAGTGTAAGCAAAGGCAGCTATCAGAGAATGAAGAGAGCAGCAGGCAGTGCAACCCGAGAGGCGGATTGTGATTAGTGGTAAGTAGAAGCAGAGGGAGGGAGGGGGGAATACCTTGTTTTTCGCATCTATGCGAGCTCTCAGTGAGCCGTCACGGATCATCCTGATCAGCTCTGGCTCAACGGACCGATTGGGGCCGCCGAATGCAGCATCGAGGCTATCTAATGTGACACATGAGAAGGGTATAAAGTACTGGACAATGCATTTCTCGCGGATCATGGAGTAGATGGTGGGTATGTGGGGCTGCAGGTATATGTCCAGAAGGTAGTCGGCTCGCGACGACTCCAGAATGGACAAGCAGTTGGAGTAGCGGCCGTTGACAAACAAGCTGATGGCCTTGCGGATGTGTGGCTCGTGTTCGAGAAATGTCCTGAAGGATTGATTGTCCAGCACGCGATTCTGCAAGGCCACTCTGTCCATGGTTGCCAGAGCCAAAAGGCCGCCGTAGACGGCAACGTCGTTGGGACTGGCGACTGTGTTGTACTCTGTCGGCGATACGTTGGGATTGGTGTGGAGGAGCGTCACGGCGGCATCGTAGTAGTTGCCCAGCCCTAGCAGGGCGACTCCGGATGCCACCTTGGTGTAGGCCTGCTGCTGCGCTTGCTCTTCGTCTCCGCTCTGAATGTTTGATATCTTGCCAACGTTGCTCAAGACAGTGGCCCAGTCACGGCGCTGGAAGGCGATGCTGGCCAAATGCATGCCGCAGTCGAAGATGTGCTTGGTTGTGCTGACGTCGTGGCGCATCTTGTTGTATGCATCGGCAGCCTCGGAGAGCTTGCCAATTCTCTCAAAATGCTTGCCCAGATCCTCATTGCCCATCTAGACACAGAGAATGCGAGTTAGAATCGCAAACGGACCCCGTCAGTAGGAGAAGATGGAGGGGAGTATAGCCCACCCGAATGCTCTCCTTGATGAGATTGTTTCTGTAACCCTTGAGTTCCGTCTCGAGGCGAGCAGTTTCGGTTCTGTTGGCCAGTTCGGTCTTCTCTATCCATTCCTCGTCTCTCTTGGCCTCGGGCTCATCTGGCGCAACGGAACGGAGCAGCTGCCAGGCATCCTTGTAGCGGGTGACGTCTGCGCCACTCTTTGCTTCGTTGACGGCGGCTTTGAGAGCCTCGACGCGCAATGGCACGCAGCATTTTCCGATGAGAAGCAGGCGTTCGTAACGTGTTCGACCTAAGACGGCGAGGTCGAGAAGATAGGATTAGTCTTTGACGGAGATATGTCACCGAATCATCGAGAGCAGGGATGTATAGAAAGCAGACTCGAGACGACCTTACCGGCATAGTTCTGAATGTAGAGATCGATATCTAGCTTAGGCAGATCTGGAAAAGCATACAGACTCATGGTCAGCTGGTTTGGAACGAAGCAGGCATTTCTTGCGATGAGGAAGTAGTGGCAGGGTTGTCATTACCGGTGACGATGACATCTGGAGATTTTGCGTATGCCTGAGCATCCGAGCCCGGCTGCGTTGAGGCGGAGGCAGCCATGGGAGAAGCGATACGGAGAGGCGCTGTTTGATGGGAAGATGGCGGTTTGTTGATTCGGCGAGGCTGCGGGTTTGAAGGCTCTCCTGCACGTGCCTCAGCCTTCTTCCTTGTGTGCAGCCTGAGGAGGAGCTGTCAATGTTCCGGCAGGCGATCTTGACTGACGCACTTGCTCAATTTTGGCGGGGTTGGAGCTCCCTGGGCAAGCGCCTGCGGGGGACGTAAGAATACTAGGGAAGTACAAGTCCGCGCTCGCCAACAAAGTGCATGCTGAAGGTACAGCACATGTACGCCCTTGTGCTGCTATTTGCGGAACAACATTGAGCTCCTCCAATCTAGACGACTCGAGGTAAGAGGACATTTGCTACTACAGAAACAATCAGATCAGTTCACAACATACGAGTGTAAGTTACCAGGTAAGTACCTGTTTGAGGAAACCGAATTCATCGTCAAGGACGTACGTTGTGGTAATACCTCGCGTCTTTCTTCTCACAGGGGCCTTGTAATAGCGACAAGTTGCTAATGTACAATGGATTCTATGCTCACCAGAAACGTACCTATCAAGATGGGAAAACAGTGCAAAGACACGATGCGCTATGCGAGGCTAGATACTCTCGTGCCTACGAAACACAAAGTCCTTCCTATGCCTACCTTACCTTGGAAGTTGCAGACTACCCAAGTAGGTCTGCACTGGCCCCCTTTGCCCTTTGGCGCGGCAGATCGACTAGCTTGCCGTCTTCCGATATCCTTCACTGCCATGCAACTCGCTTGTGGCTTAGACCTCAGCCGGTCACTGTGTGAGGGGGGTCTTGAGACCCGGCCCTCTCAGCTCAACTGGGGGTTGACTTGGAAACTGGTACTGCTACTTCATTTGTCCGACGCAGGGGGCGAGATCGTGAGTTTGGCATCCAGCGATGCCGTGATGCGGAGAGAAGCAGGCGGCAGTCCCGAGTCAGAGTCGCAACGGCTCATGCAGGCATACCTAGGTCGACTTGTACTACCACTGGCACAGAGGACTGATCCTAAATAGGTACTATCCGTAGACCGGTCCTGCTTGCTGCATTCTTGACGTGGGAAACAACGCCGACGACCGGCTCATGACCGCGCAAGCAGGCTGACCGAGAATCGCAGATCCGTCGTCCACGGCAATTGGCTTGTCCCTGGCTGCTTGCCATTTCGGAGCTCGTTGCCGGCGCGGAGAAGTCTCGGGGTTGCAGTAAGAAGCTTGACCGAAAAGCTTACGAGTGCTCCGCCTGGGCTCCGTACTTTTGGATGTAAGAACTTGCTCGACTTCGAAAAGGAGCCATACAGTATCAGAAGAACTGGCGGGTGCGGCTGGATTCGGATCGCCATGGCATTTGCTGTTCCCCGTTGTTCTGTATCAAGATACTAACACGGGGAGGTTGGGAGGGTTGCAGAGATCAACATCTGGCGCCCGCCAGCTCAGAGACCCAAACAGCTTCGGCGAATAGGACTCAAAGCAGGTGGTGGCACGAGGCTTCTGGAACGACCCAAGCTAATCAATCAATGACGACTTTTAGTTGTTGCATAACAGGCTATAATAGTAAGCAAGCAGCACTCAATCCCATCGATACGGAGTAAGCGAAAGAGTATCATCCCATTCGTCACGTAGGTACGGTACTCGATGGTGAATCCGCATCTCAGTCGTCTCCTCCGGACCACGGTCTTCCAGTTGTTCCAGCCTTGTGGGTTTGTCCCGACCTCGTCGGCAATCTCGTTTCTACGGCACAAAGCTTGGCATAGGCAAGGTGATGTAATGCCGCCACGGCTCAAGATTGCTGGCAACGAGAACTCGCTGCAAGAGCACCGAAGAAGCCGAGGGAGCTGCGAGTAGAGGACGTAGGACGAGGTGACAACGTAAAGATGAAGAAGAACGGTGCAAGGATATTATTTTCGCTGCTGCCCGGATATTTGATCGCATCCGCCTTAGTCCGTCGCACAAGGAAATGGCACGACCCATTCATTAGGTCCGCTGTGCTGGTCGAGAGCCGAACAGATAGACGCTGTGGCCACGACGGGCAAACACCGAGTCTTCAACCATCCGGGACAGGCAAGACAGCCTGAGGTTATCAAATCCCGGGGACCCAACGCGTACAGTGCCAGCAGTGAAGCTCCCGCCATGTCAGAGACACGCGTACTCCGTACCGTACGCCATCTAGAGTGCTCGAGGTTAAATCAAGGTTATCTCGCACTCGCCCCCGCCAATCTCTGCCGGGCTCAACCTTTAAATTCTCACCCTTCTCCGTTTGCCGTGGTCGGCGGGCGTCGCAGACGAGATGAACAAACAAGAAGGCTCCATGGGCATGTCACCCCAAACTTCCGGAGGGCGGAAATGCAGCAGGAAAAAAGTTCTGTACAGTTGACGCGGTCCCCACAGACTCACCGAGTCTCGGCACCGAAGGCATGGAATGGATGGCACACCTCCCGGTGCAAAGTGCGAATAGCGTGTTGCTCACCCGCAGTGCCGTGGGCGGAGGGTACTCCGTAACAGCGAAGCAGCCTTCAGTTGCGGGGAATGGCGAGTGCTGGTACCAGCGGAAATCGTACTCCGTATGCCCGCAATAGCCGCAAGGTCGTATCATTTTCCGTTTCCCGTCCCCGGCAATTTGCCCAAAGCTGCAGAACGGCCATCGTGGGCGGGAATAAGGCGGATATTGGTGCGGATTCCACGACGATTGCGCGGATGGGATCCGTTGCTGCTGCTTCTTGCTGGTAATCTCTTGACTGTACATAGCAGTCTATGGAGGAGAGCCAAAGTGACTCAAGTATGAGGAGCAAATGATGTAGGTAGATTTGAGCAGTAAAGGTATAGTTTGCAAAGTCCAGGATCCAACCATAGGACAGATCGATTATGGAACGTATGGTAGAGCTCAATATTCAATGTACAATGGGCGACGCTGGCACGATAAACACATACGCCGCATACCAGCGAGACTTGCCCAAGACGACCAAGGTGCATAGTAGGTAGTATTAACGCCGACCACGGCCATACTGCGGCTGCGTGTCTCTGACACATTGACTGGGTGGCTCGGCCGCTCCGATCGATACTGGATAGTCGAGAATGTACGAAATATCTCACCAGGCCCTCCCTATGTTGTGAAGTCGAGCGCAGCCCGATCGATGACAACCGCCTGAAAGATGCAGCTGTACCTTGGATAGTTAGCTTGCAAAGACGGACCATTTCCCTCTGTGTGCCTTTTTGGCACCCCAAGTCGAGGAGGCCTAGGAGAGGCTATGACACTCGCAACACGTATGCAGATGCTAGCTGCAGAGTGATGTTCCATTCTTCGTCCAATCTGGATCCAAGATGCTGCCGCTACTGGCCCACGGAGTACTGCTACCTATCTCATCCCATGTCGAGCTAGCAATCCACCCGCACTGTTGCAGTCGACGGCATTCTAGATGCTGTTTCTTCCCCTTTGACAGCACCACCACTGCCATCCACTACCGAAACCTATTGTCTCGCCTTGCCAGCCAAGCTTTTCAGCCAAGACTTCCAGCTTCATTGAGTACTATTACTAGGAGCTTTTCGATTTCAATTGCCGTGTGGCAGTTGAGGCGCTGGAAGCTCCCAGGGATGCCATGTGGCAGTGGAGAGACTGGATGTGCCAAGGACTATAGTATTATATTATCCCACCTGCCGCCCAACCATGTTTATAAGCAGACAACAAGATAGTAGTCTGACACCACAACACACACACTATCATCATCATCAATTCACATTCGGAGTTTTGTACCATCTGCTCAGAGACAAGTGTTGCTTAAAATACCTACAAGCAATAGAGCCGGTCCTGGGCTCTTGGTTCTGCCCATTCGCTACTACTCGCCCTGCAGAACTGTAGACACTAATCCCGGCTTGCTCCCAGATGACGCGGGAGTAATTCTGGCGCCGCCTTTACGGCTGCTAGTCCTCGTTCAAGTGGATCAGCTCGTGTGCAATTGCGTTCCAAATTTTAGCCCCCCGACGCCATGAAGATGTGGGCTTGTTTTGGTGGATAGGCTTCCTCTTTCTTTGCACCTCTGCTCTACATGTACGGAGTAATAAACGCACGATCAACAAGTCATGATAGGTATCCAGAGTGTATGGAAACAAGGCCCAACATCTTCCCTCTCTCCTTAGAAGCTTGCTAATTTTGCTGATGGGGGTAAAGGACAATGAGCAATGTGTGTTTTCGTTCGTACCGGCTGCCCTCAACCAAGGTGCCGTGTCATATCCGATCGTTGATTGATGCTCGACTGCATACACGCACACACACGCAAGACACTTGCGTCTCCCTCGTATTCGAGTTTGCTTGAAGGGCCCGAATTTCCTCAGCGAATACTATTCTTCGCTCTACAAAACACTCCTCCTGCTCTCACCAAAGCAGACACCAGCCCTTGTGTTCTTGCCTTTGTGCACTGCACCGTGCGAAAGGCCAAAGGCGCACCCCCCAAGCGGCTGGACGGGCTGCGTAATGCTAGCCACAGGCCCGCTCCACCGCCGGCTGACTGATGCAGACCCAGTTCAGGTGGTGTCTTCAGCGGCGGCGGCCAGCCACTACGGCACAGTGCGAGGGGTGCTTCGTCCTCCCCCGGCCAGCCACAGCGCCCTCTCGCTTCAACCTCAGGCTGTTCAATGATGCTGCATGTTAGTACCTTAGTACTTGCGCCGGCAGTACTGGTACCGCCCTCTGCACACAGTGCCAATCCACCACCAGCAGTACGAAGTACCTGTTCAGCTTGTAAATGTCGGCCCCAGCCAGCCCAGTCCAACCACAGGTTTCTGGCTCAAGTTGCAGCGCCTGAACGGCCTCTCCCTTCTTTTTCTATCTCTTCCCTCGTCCTCGCGCCGTAATCTCGACGTCGCTCCCGCCAACCCTCGCCAGCCCGCTCCGGACCAGGGAGAGACTGCGCTGCCCGTCTGATGGCCTAGGTTGGCAGACACCGGGGCAATTGGCACGTACGCTGCCACCGACTTTGCATCCCCGGGGTCCTGTCCTTGTCTCTCCAAAAGCCTCTCTCTGCCTCCCACACGATACGACGCATCGAGCCAGAGCCAGAGCGGGAGCGAGAGCGAGAGCCTCCAGAAGCCCCGCCCGGAGCACGACGAGTATGTGAAAAGAAAGACGAGCCGCTGGGCCGGAAAACCTCGACCTCGTTGCGCTGTATCTCTGTGCTGTCCTAACCTGTCAAAACGCTTTGCCGCAGTCCATACGAGCCCGCCCTACGAAAAAGTCCCAGCTCTGCGACTCAGCCCTGCGATTCGGCCCCTCCCCCTGCCAAACCGCCAGCGAAAATGTCCGACGACGAGGCCGTCACCGTCGGATCGCAGCCCGCCGGCGACTGGTCCATCCACGATGCTGCGTCGCCGGCCGAGAGCGTCAAGTCGGACGCCGAAACCGACGACAAGGCGGGCGACGCCGAATCGGCGCCGTCGCAACCCATCCAGAAACGACGGCGAGTCACCCGCGCCTGCGACGAGTGCCGCCGCAAGAAGATCAAGTGTGACGGCAAGCAGCCCTGCACGCACTGCTCCGTGTACAGCTATGGTGCGTATCAAAATGGCGAAACTCTTGGCCAACTTGTTCCCATTCCCGTACCCGTACCACCGTCGTTGCTCGTTTTCGAGTTGATCCTCCGTCTCTTTGTCCTCCCTCTCACCTCCTCTTGCCTCTTGCCATCCCACCTCACATCCCACCACTAACCCGAGACACGTCTTGCTGACCCGGTTCTTCTCTCCTTTCCTTCGTATGAACAGAATGCACATATGATAAGCCGTCAAACAGGAGGAGGAACCCCGCCCCGCAGTACATCGAGGCACTAGAAAGCCGCCTCCAGCGCGCCGAGTCGCTGCTGCGGAAGTTCGTCCCCGATATTGACCTGGCCGACCCCAGCCTTGACCCTGCCATCCAGCAAGAGTTTCACAATCGAGAACGAGCGCGTGCTGAGGCTGCCAAGCTGCGAGCCAGCCATGCTCCCGAGCCCGACCCCAACGACACCCAGCTCACGTCCATGATCGACTCCATCGGCCAACTGGATCTCGACGACAAAGGCGGCTGGGACTTTTACGGCATCTCGTCCGGCGCCGTTTTCCTACGGCGTATGAAGGAAAACTTCCGTGGCTTGTTAGGCCCCGTCGGCAAGGGACCCTTTCTTCCCCGTCCGGCTGATCGAACGGCGGGTCTCTTAAACCTCGACACGACGCCCTCCATCGGCAACTCACCATTCTCTGCTTCCAACTACCCCGAGCTGCCTCCCAAGGACGTTGCTCGGAAGCTCTGCTACTATTCCCTGAGTTGTGCCACGTGCCTTGTCCGCATCGTTCACGTCCCCTCCTTTTACGAAAAATTCGATTACATCTACGAGCGGCAACACGAGCTCATGAGCCAGGATGACAGCCAGTTTCTCGCCCTCTTCTACGCCGTCTTGGCATTGGGCTGCATGTACAGCAATCTAGACGACTCCGGCTCCGGCGGCTTGACTTACCGTAATGCCATTGATGAAGGGTAAGTCGCTCTGATCACATCCGAGCCCATTCCTATCCCTTGTCGACTGACCCATCTTTGCAGAGTCAAGTACTACAAGATTTCAAGATCTCTAATGCGTGATGTGACCGAATGCCGGAGCCTTGTCTCCATCCAGACGCTCGTCTTCATCATTCTTTTCCTGCAGTCCACTGCCAATCTCAACACCTGCTATTCGTTTGTAGGAATTGCTCTCCGGTCAGCCCTGCGAATAGGCCTTCACCGCCACTTGCAGCACGAGCGGATAGGAAACATTGAGCAGCAAGTCCGGCGTCGGGTCTTCTACGTGATACGGCAAATGGACATTTACGTATCAGCCATGCTTGGCTTTCCCCTGCTGCTAAACAGCGAAGATATTGACCAGCAGTACCCTCTCGAGGTCGACGACGAGTTCATACGACCTGAAGGCATTATTCAGCCGGCCCCTGGAACGGCTTCGTTCTTCCAGGCTTTCAACGCCCACACTCGGCTGATGGAGATTTTGGGCAAAATCACAAAGTACATTTACCCGACAAAAGGCGTTGGGCAAACAGTTTTGAGGGGGAACAAGCCTTCGTCGACATATCTCATCAGCTACAGCAAGATCAAGGAGATTGAAACAGACCTGCACAACTGGTTTGAAAGACTTCCCGAGGCATGGCGCCCGAGCCCTGACGGCCCAATTGAAGTGGTCCGGTAAGTTGCTTAGTTGGCATATATCTCTCTCCCCTGATGCCACTTCGAGCAAATGGGCTAATTTGAATGGGACAGAGTGCGACATTTGCTGCGTTTCGCGTACGCACACGTGCAACTTGTCTTATACCGGCCCTTTCTGCACTATGTCTCTCCTCGCCTCAGCCAGAATAGCAGGATTGATGAGCTTTCTTACGCCTGCGCGGCGGCGGCCATCAGCGTGTCCCGCAACATTGTCCACATTGGCCTTGAGATCCGGAAGCAGCGCGTCCTCAGCGGGCCGTACTGGTTCATGCTCTACACCGAGTTCTTCTCCGTGCTCTCGCTGGTGTTTTATGCCATTGAGAACCCGGAGAAGCCTGGGTCAGCAGAGGTGCTTGCTGATGCGCGCGCTGGTAGACAGATGATTGCCGATCTGGCGGAGAAGAGCCTTTCTGCTGAGAGGGTCACCAATACTCTCAAGGTAGGGACTTGCCGATCTTCACTAACCCTCGTTTCATTCTCTAATTGACGTGAAATTCTTTGTAGGTTTTATTTGATCAACTGCCAGAGCAATTTGATCAACCTCAGGCTCGGCCTTCGGCTACGACAAAGAAGCGGACGGCACCTGGAGTCAAGGTGCCAAGCAACAACCCTCACATCCCCGTAGGCATGTCCCTTCGTCGACCAGATGAGTCGATGCGCAGGAGCGGCGGCATGTCGTTATACGGAAGCTCGCTATCAAGGGGCTCCATGGGCTCCATGGACAGTAGCCTGGCGCAATCACTAGACCCCAACTTCCCCGAGCCTTCCTTCACCAGCAGCTTGAATGACATGATGCCGATGGACTTGTCATCACGGGCTACGCCCGACTCGACGAGCACGGCCGAGAGCGCGCACCGACACCCGTACCAGCAACATCCCCTCGGCGGGCACCTCGCACTCAACAACCCGGTGCACAAGCTCGACGCGTTGATGTTCCCCTCGGATGATCCGTTCGCGTACCCCAACCAGCCGATGATGGAACTGGGATTCTCGGGCAAGACCGACGTCCCTGCCGTGTCGATGCCCCAGCCAGCCCAGGAATCGGGATTCTTCTTCCCCGCGTCGCTGGATGACCTGGGAGATCAATTCATGGGGCAACCTCCGCCGTATATGATGCCTCAGCAGCAGCAGCAGCAGCCGCCGCCGCCGCCGCACAACCCAATGGCGATGGGCATGGCGGCGAACCTGTACGACCCCAACGCCATGATGGGGATACACCAGCAATCGCAGCCGCAGCAGCCGCAGCCGGCGCCGCAACGACGACCGGGCGGGCTTTCTCTTCGACGCGCAATACGAGGCGAGAGGCACCAGGAGCGGCAGATAGAGCAGATGTTTACTGATCACGGCATGCAGCCTGACTGGGGGAGTTTCTTTGGTTCTGGCAGGGGCGGATTTCAGGGAATGTGAACGACTTGCCACATGATACCCATTTTCCTTTTCCTTTTCTTCCTGGTGTCTTTTGCCGATATGAGAGACGGGAAAGCCTTGCGGTTCCATGGGAGGGGAAGGGCGTTATCTTGTCTTTTCTGTTTGACTTTGCCTCTTGCCTGTTTCTTCCAGGCCTTGTTGGATCACGTATTTCTTGGACAGCGCGGACGAAGGAGAAGGCTATACGGCGCGATTGCATGTCACAAGTGTCCTCGGAGTGGCGCTCATATCTCGAGCATTCTGGATTGGTGTGTAGATGCTTGGGCCGTTTCTATTCGTCATCCGCTTGCATTCCCTTTCCTTTTTCACTTATCCCTTTTCTCCATTCATCGAGGGCAGCGGGCAAACAGACAAGAGAACAAAGCATGTTTCTATCACAATGGGTGCGAAGTAGATAGAGGGACTTTTAGTCGATTTATGTACATGATGATATGTCTGAAGTTCTGAAGCTCCAAAAACCATATCATGTATCTCTCCTATGTGATTACGTATGCTCTTAACGCAGAAAGGCAGTTATGGATCGGTGAGCGGCTGATGCAACGACCGACAATTTTCTCTGTCGGTTTAGATCTCCTCGCGGCGAATTCGGCCGGTTCGGCACCGAAGACAGTGCGGCATACTGGCAGCGAGGAGGTGTTGAGCTTTTTTTTTTTCCTCTTGGGACTTTTGGTCGGTGAACGATTTGGGGGATATTCCCCTACCTAGGTAGGACCTTTCATCCAGATTTGGATTTCCCGCTTTTTTTTCTTTAGGCTTCGGCAGCTAAGGAAAGGGTTTGCTCTCGGACGCTGTTTGAATAATGATTGGACTTCGTATGATACCGGGCTCATCTTTGCTTTTGTGTACATTCATTGGAAATGCATTTAGTTGAAGGTAAGGGATCTTGAGAGAACTTGCTGTCGTGGGGATTGATGACTGTTGTATTTGATTGTGAACATTGGTGGTGTGGCCAAAAGTACCTAGGCATGAGTCGATAGGTAAGGTATCTTGAGATTGAAGGCTCCGTGGATGTATACTCCAAATTACAGCGATACATACCTACCTACCTTAGTAGTAGTAAACCATCAGGAGCCGACGGGGTGGCACGATACAGGCGCATGTGGAATGTATTTGCTACAAGCAATAGAGCATGGCAACCATAGGTACCTTAGGTATGTAGGCTTGGGCAGCTCACATACAACACCCATCTCCTTTTTTCACGAGGATTCATGTCAACTGAGATCAAGGGGAGAATAGCGCTATGCCAGAAAGAGCCATGACGGGTATCAAGCTCCTTAGTTTCCTGGGGTAGAGATTAGATAAGGTGCCTATACTAGACGGCATGGCAGCGATCTACGTTGGTTGGTGGCGGTAGACTAGGGGGATTCAGGCACTGTCGCAAGGCACGACTCGCTGCAACATCCCTCCCGTGACGGCGCTGCCCTTTCATCATTTCTCCCCTCATCCTCATCGACTCCATTGCCCGGCCTCGTCATACCCATCAATAGTCGAGCCGTTTCGAACCAGTCGTTGCTTCATCTCAGACAGAACGTCTCATAGGCTCCCGCAATCATCACTGCCGTGATCGACTTGTTTCCGCTGCGCCATGGAGGACATCGACTTCAGCTTCATCCTCGACGATGAGTTTGACGCAGTGTAAGCGCGCCTCAACCCCCGCCATTTCAACCTACAGCCTAGGTACATTGCTTACAAGCAATGTGCAATGCCAAACAGGGCCATATCCAAGAGGGAAGACTACGAGGTTTGGAAGACGCGAAAGTATCCAGGTGAGTGAGGAGGAGAGACCAAATGCGAGCCGTCTCATATGAGTACCTAAAGGAGTTGAGTCGACTGACTGGCCGTGTGTGACTCTTCGGTTTCCTCAGCCAAGGAGCATGCGCGCAAGGTGGCCCAGAAGCTCGGCGTGCCGGATGGCCTCATCTACCTGCCGGGCCAGACGTCGCAGAACTACGAGGATTCGGACCAGCCGCCGCCCTTGAGACAGCGCAGATAGTACGTCTTCCGGTTGGCATCTACCTGCCTCGTACCTCATCCAGTAACACACGTCTTCGCAAGCCTTCGCTTGTCGCTGACCAGAGCCCGATGCCCACAGCTTCTTCTATCTCACGGGCGCCAACTTCCACGACTGCTTCGTCACGTATGAGATCCGCACAGACGTCCTCATCCTCTGGATCCCTTACGTCGAGCCGCGCCAGGTGCTGTGGTTCGGCTCGACGCCCGACACCGCCAAGGCCAAGCAGATGTACGACGTCGACGAGGTGCGGTACTCGAGCCAGCTGCCCAAGTTCCTCGAGTCGCGCCTCACGTCCACCAACACGCTGTACGTGCTGCACGAGGACCAGGCGCCCGCGGGAGCCCGGCAGCAGACGCGGGCCAAGATCAACCACTGGATGCTGCAGCCCGCCATGGACCGCGCTCGCTGCATCAAGGACGAGTACGAGATCGCCATGATCCGCCAGGCCAACGACGTCTCCAGCGCCGCGCACCGCAGGGTCGCCGAGATGCTCCTCCGCCTCTCCAACGAGCGCGAGATCGAGGCCGTCTTTCAGGCCGTGTGCTGCGCGCGCGGCGCCCGGTCCCAGGCGTACCCCGTCATCGCGGGCGCCGGCGCCAACGCCTCGACGCTGCACTACGAGGACAACGACCAGCCCCTGGACGGCAAGGAGCTCGTCGTCGTCGACGCGGGCTGCGAGTGGCGCTGCTACGCCAGCGACGTCACCCGCACGCTGCCCATCAAGGGCCGCTTCTCGACCAAGGCGGCGGCCGTGTACAACCTCGTCCAGACGATGCAGGAGGAGTGCATCCGCGCCATCAGACCCGGCGTCCACTTCTACCGGCTGCACCTGCACGCCGCCGCCGTCGGCACCGTCGGCCTGCTCAAGCTGGGCATCCTCAAGGGCGACGTCGCCGAGGTGTCCAGGGCCGGCACCATCAGCGCCTTCTTCCCGCACGGGCTGGGCCACCACGTCGGCCTCGAGGTGCATGACGTCGCGGGCCGCCTGCCGCTGATGACGCTCCTGAACCTGGGCCTGGACGGCGGGAAGCGCGAGATGATTACGGCCGAAGCCCTGGCCTGGATGAGTGCGGAGCTGGGCGACGAGGAGCCAGTGGGCTCGCGGGCCAAGGGGACGAGGGAAAGGGCGCTCCTTGAGCCCAACATGATTGTCACCGTCGAGCCGGGCATGTACGTTTTCTCTTCTTCTTCTTCTTCTTCTTCTTCTTCTTCTTCAAGCTGCCTTGTTTCTTGTTCAGCACTTCGTCACCGTTGGGTGTGTAGAGTTACTAACGAGACAAACAGCTATTTCTGCCGCGAGTACATTGAGGGCTACTTCCTCAACAACCCGACGCACGCCAAGTTCATCAACAAGGAAGTCCTCGAAGGATACTACAGCGTCGGGGGCGTCCGCATCGAGGACGACATCCTCGTTACCGAGGACGGGTACGAGAACCTGACGTCTGCGCCCAAGGGCCAGGAGATGCTTGACGTTATCAACGGCCAAGCGGGTCGCAAGTGAAGGTGTCTTTCATCCCTTTTTTCTTGTTTTTCTTTACCCCTTAATGATGAAATCTTATGATTTGGATTGAGAGGATCATATGGGTAAAGAATGGTCTACCGTATGGGATGGAGGTGGGTTATCGTACAAAGCATAATGTTTTTCTCTTGGATTGGTGATTTTTTTCGTCCTTCTTCTTTTTCTTTTTCTTCTTCTTCTTCATGGCACTTTCAATTGTTTAATGAATTTGATGTCGACGTAGCCGGCGATGCAATACATCTATACACAGCATAGCAGACTGCCATAGTTTCGAAATTTTGCCTCATTTCTCGTCTTTTCCCATCGATTCATGTACGCATGCTATATATATCAGAGGTATATAACTGTAAATAACCGCAAAGCCCACCCCACCCCAAAAAAGGGAATAAATGCGACGTGCTTTATACAAAGGGCTCCCCTTCGCCTTTTATCTTTGTTCCAACTCCCCCTTCTCCCATCGTGACCGCTGTCAATCCCCCGTCTCAGCACCACCATCTTGCGTCTGGACAAGAAATCATCAAAATTTTAGAGGTACTTCTTTGGCGAATTCGCCTTGCGCCGCTTGTAGAGGACGTACGCCGCCACCAAGACCACCTGCGTCCCGACAATGACGGCAATGAGCCGGCCGTGACCGGGCACGCTCTCGGTGACCCTCTGGGTGAGCGACATGTGGTGCGTGCGCAGGGCGCCGTACACGGCCCTCTCGTTGGCGGCGAGCTTCTGGTGCAGCTCCGAGTTCATGTTGCGCACCTCGTTCTCGAGGGCGACGATGCGCTGCTGGAAGGCGGCCAGCTGGTCGAGCAGCGCCAGCCTCGAGTGCAGCGCCGCGAACTGCTCCTGGACCTCGGCGTGGCGCTGCTCGTCCATCTGGTGGTGGCGCGAGACGGAGCGGTAGACGGACGCCAGCTGGTGGTTGGTGCCCTGCAGGCGGTTGTGCAGGTCCTGGAATTGCGCCTTGGACGTCTGGAACACGTCGGCGTCCTGGTCGGCGATTTCCTCCCACGAGTCGTCGGACCGCTTGTTGGTGCTGCCGCCGGGCTGTTGCTGCTGGCGCGAGGGCTGCCGCTCGGTGTAGGCAAACTTGCTGCCGCCGTCGTTGCCATCTGGGTTCTCGTTGTTGTTGTTGTTGTTATTGTTCGTGCCGGCCTTGACGTCGTGGCTGGACGTGTCCGACATGACCACCATCTTGAAAATCTCAAACGAATCCGGGCTGTCGGGCGTCGAGGCGCTGATGCCCACGTGGTAGCCCGTCGGCAGGCTGACGCGGCTGGTCTCGAAGCACGTCTTGCCGTCGATCTGGACGCGGAAGCTGTCGGCCGTCTGGCGCATCTTGACCTGCGACGGCCGGCCTAGGTTGCGGTAGCTGTACTGGCAGTGGCCAAAGGCCAGCTTGTCGACGTTGTGGTGCTGCGAGTAGTCCGTCGACCCGTCGTTGAGGAAGCCGCGCAGCATGCCGCCCTGGCCGCCGTGCGAGTCGATGACCAGCACCAGCCCCTCGAAGCGGCCCGCGTTGTAGACGCTCTTGGTGCCTAGGTTCTTGCCGTCGCGCGCCAGCCAGATGTTGAGGTTGCCGCCCGCCCTGTCGGGCCCGCTGGCGCGGAAGTCGACGTCGACGATCCAGTTGGCGTGCCGCAGCGGCTCCTCGCTCCAGATGGCGCCTCGCGCATTGCCCGGCGCAACGGGCGTCAGGATGACCTTGCTGGACAGGATCTCGGGCAGGCTGGGCTGGCCGGAGACGACGAAGCCGGGGATGTGGCCTGGATTGTCCGCAGGGCTTATTCTGCAAGGCCGGGGAGGACGCAGAGGACCGCAAGTATTAGCTATCCGCTGCCAGCGTTTGCGATTTTTTGCTTCTTCTCGGAGCCATTGAGCTGCGCGACCTGCGCAGACCACAGAGACAAAGATACTCACCGCCCCGCATATCCAAAACTGAGCTCGCTGATGAGGAACTGAGCTTCGGCGAGAGTGGCGCCCAGCAGGGCTGCCAGCGCCGGGGAGAATCGCATCGTGAGGATCGACGAGGGGGAAGCTTCTCAGACCAGGTTGTCGATGCAAGGAGGAGGTCCCGGTTTCTGCTTCCAAAGGTAGTAGTAGGCCAATGCAAGCTGAGTCTGTATATATATATGTAACAGAAAAAAAAAAAGAGGAGAGAAAGGAAAACAGAAACGCAACGAAACAAGGGAACAAGAGGAAGAAGGAATCGCTGCCCGTCTCAAGCAGTTGAGAGAGGGTTGAGAAGACGGAAGAATAAATGGCAGAGGACACTTTGCACTAGAGGCGCCGAGGCTCGCACTTCCAATATGGGGATCTGGAGCAAGGACGGAGTAGGTACGTGCGTTTTTTGCGAACAGCGCCGCCAAGCCGGACAGCGTCGCCGAACGAAGAGAAGAACAGAATGGCAAACAGAGGCTAAATGAAGCAAGAAAGGGCGCTCAATTGATAGAAAGAGGCTGTGAATAGGCTGTTTGTCAATGCGAAATGACGACGATGCTAATGTCATTACCTACCTGGTAGGTATCTGGCATCAAGATACTTACCTGAGGTATTGATTCTGGGTACGGTGTACAAGTACCGCAGGGCCTCACCATTGACTTACACCGCATCCCGGCCTGTGGCTAAGCGTGGCGGGGATGGGGCCTCTGCAAAGGCAGCGCTAGACCGGATGGAGAAGCAAAAACAACAGAAACCCTCCTAAAAGGCAAGGTACTGACAAAGTACCGCAAGTACCGGGTAAAGCTTGCGGCCAAGCCAATTTCAACCTGTGATTTGTTCTCTACCTTACCTTTGGACCAAGGTAAAAACCAACCACCACCACGTCGAGCTGCCGTAAGGTATCGCGGGACTCGGTCCTTTCCCTCGAATTGCTGCGCGACGCCATGCGGTAGCCATTCCGTATCCCTGCAGACACAATGGCAGAGTCCTACCCAACCCTGACGCAGTGCGCGCTGGTGGCCGCCGCGTTCAAGGTCCTCCTGTTCCCGGCCTAGTAAGTTGAACTTGAATGCTCCCCGCGATAACCGAGCCACGTATGACCAGATGATTGACACACCCGGCCGCTGCAGCAAGTCGACCGACTTCGAAGTCCACCGCAACTGGCTGGCCATCACCAACAGTCTCCCCTTGTCCCAGTGGTACTACGAGAAGACGTCGGAATGGACGCTCGACTACCCGCCCTTCTTCGCCTACTTCGAGTGGCTGCTCGCCCACGTCGCGCGCCT
Organism: Trichoderma citrinoviride; assembly: GCF_003025115.1. Classification (NCBI taxonomy): domain Eukaryota; kingdom Fungi; phylum Ascomycota; class Sordariomycetes; order Hypocreales; family Hypocreaceae; genus Trichoderma; species Trichoderma citrinoviride. Next base: position 1,589,765 of record NW_020194715.1, on the reverse strand, counting down.
GGTAGACCCGGCCATGGTGCGCGTGTACAATCTGGGCCACGATAGCTGGGAGACGGTCTACTTCCAGAGGTTCTCCGTCATTGTCACCGAGCTGCTCCTGGTCTATGCCCTGCAGATGTTCGTCGACTCGTCGCCCCTGCAGTCCAAGCGGGCGGCCCAGGTCGCCGCGCTGTCCGTCCTCCTGTCGCCCGGGCTGCTCATCATCGACCACATCCACTTCCAGTACAACGGCTTCATGTACGGCATCCTCGTGGCGTCGCTGGTCCTGGCCCGCAGCAAGTCCACGCTGCTGCAGAGCGGCCTTGTCTTCGGCGCGCTGCTGTGCTTCAAGCACATTTACCTCTACCTGGCGCCGGCCTACTTCGTCTTCCTCCTGAGGGCGTACTGCCTGTCGGCGCGGTCGGCATTCCGCCCCAAGGTTCTCAACTGCGTCAAGCTCGGACTCGGGCTCGGTGGCATCTTTGCGGCTGCCTTGGGGCCCTTTGCGCTGATGGGGCAGATCCCCCAGCTGCTCAGCCGGCTGTTTCCCTTTTCCCGCGGGCTGTGCCATGCGTACTGGGCTCCGAATGTTTGGGCGCTCTACTCGTTGGCGGATCGCGTCTTGATTCACCGTGAGTTTGCGCCAATGTCGCTGTCAACTTACACACCAAAGAGTTCAAATTAGGCTGACATCTCCGTAGTTGCACCAAAACTGGGTCTGCCTCTCAAGGCCGAGGCGCTCAACAGCGTCACTCGTGGCTTGGTTGGCGACACGGCCTTTGCGGTGCTGCCCGAGGTTACGCCCCGAGTATGCTTCGTCCTGACGCTCCTGTTCCAAATTCTGCCTCTGATCAAGCTTTTCCGGCGGCCGACTTGGGAAAACTTCATAGGCGCCGTGACGCTGTGCGGGTATGCGTCGTTCCTCTTTGGCTGGCACGTGCACGAAAAGGCCATCCTGCTGGTCATCATCCCCTTCAGCCTCATCGCCTTGCGGGATCGACGGCATCTCAGCGCATTCCGCCCCCTCATCGTCGCGGGCCACGTGTCGCTGTTCCCGCTGATCTTCACTCCCGCCGAGTTTCCCATCAAGACCATCTACACCATCTTCTGGCTGGTCCTGTTCCTCATATCGCTTGACCGCATGGCGCCTGCGTCCAACCAGCCACGCGTCTTCCTCCTGGATCGGTTCAGCACGCTCTACATCGCAGTGAGCATCCCTCTCATTGCATACACGTCCCTGTTTCATCAGGTCATCTTTGGGAAGCGTCTCGAGTTTCTGCCGCTCATGTTTACCAGCTCCTACACTGCGATAGGCGTGGTAGGCAGCTGGGTGGGATACATGGTTGTGTATTATACGTGCTAGGACTGGCGGCGTCCGAGGATACGAACAAGCAGAGAGGAGAGCATGCGGGAGCGGAAGAGAGACAACGGGAACCCAAGTAGAATCGCAAACGGGAAAAATGATACCCTGGTTAAAAGAAAGACAGAACTCAGCAAAGGCCAATTCAGGTCCATCTCTCTGATTCCCTCGTCGCCCGAGCCCCGAGCAAAGGCAATAATTCCGCGCCGCCTGAAGTTCGGCATCGAGGAGCGGCTTAGTCATATTGTAGGGTCGGATAGCGGGGCGCTCCACGTGAGGCGAGGCTGACGATTCCCGTTCTGTGCTGAGCGAGTGGAGCCATGGTTGATACCGGGGTGTGGCGGCATCGACAGGGGGAGAGCGGAGTGGTGACCGTGGAGAGAAGAAAAGACACGGTTCGAAGGGGAAGGGCGGGGAAGGGGGGGGAGATGCCGCATTGAGCAAGGACGGCTTCAACGCAGGTTTGTCTGCAATGGGCCTGCCCGGGAAACGAGCTGCCAATTGGCACGGGGAGACGTATATACTCTCTTATGGCCTCTATTCTTTTGCCTCTTCCATCGGGGGATGCAAATGGCCGGAGTGCGGAATGACGTCAGGGCTAGTGCGGATGGTTGCCGGATCTGGAAATCAGGGACATGTTGAGCGTGCGAACGACGATGAGCAAAGGGCACTTGTAGTACTACTGTACTACTGTAGATGAGGTAAAGGCACATACATGGGAGAAGATGGAAGTCTAAGCGCTCTTCTAAAATTATATATGAGATTGTGTGAGGGCTTGGGTGAAGTCGCACCTTGAATATATGGTATATGGTGGTATACTGCTAGAACATCCTATGAACCATCTAGATGAAGTTGATATAGAAAATCTTTTGGTATCGAGAGCAAGATTCGCAATTTCCTTCGCGTATGATAAAGCTCCTCTTTTATGTCTCTGTGATTATTGCTCCTCTCAAGTGCGGAGGGGACAAAGAAAGCTGCTCTCAGCTACGCGATCTACGCCGCTGAACGTACACAAGCATAGATCAACGGAAAATTGGAGGATGCGCGCCTTTTAGATCATGCCGAAATCGGCGGTGTCCAGGGATCAAAATGAGCCCAAAAAGCCCTGTGTTGTGGTGGTGCGGAGGATGGTTGGGGCGTGGAAGAGAGAGGGCAAGACGGGTAGGTAAAATGGGAATGGCTGCTTTTTTCTCCGGCGCATTTCATTTCCTTCCTTGGTCTTGTCTTAATCCACGTCTCAGTCTCTACCACTGTATTTAGAAGAGGATTTTGGGGGTGAAAGGCCAGGTTTGCTTTGATGGCTTGGGGATGGGGAGGACGAAAGGAGAGGAAAAGGGCCGGTAGATGAAAGAGAGCGTGATGGAGATGGACGGGAGAGGAGCTGGACCGGGGGCTGCGTGCGTGTGTCTCGGGTGTGGCAGGGAACAAAGGGATTGCTGGGCGCGGGGGTACGTGGAGGGTACATCCAACGACAGTGGACATTTGCTTTGTAGGGGGGCGCTTTATGAAGGTAAGCGGGGGGAAGAGAACCGGCGCGTAGGTGCATACGGGTAGAGGCGGGCGTGTTGATTCGTTCTTTTGGACGAAGTTTGGTTCCTTAGCAAGACGATCTGATTCATAGCTTTGGTAGGTATTCATCGTGGATTGAGCAGTTCTGGAAGCGGACGGCGGCTATCTAATGGTGATGGAGGGCCCGATATCACGGGAGACCAACGTCAGAAACACCACCATATCTGCTCGCAGCTTCAGGTCTAATCCAGGCTGAAGTGTCCTAGCAGGCACTCTGAATTGCTCATGTGCTCATCTATGGATGTGATCTTCAACTCTGCAGGCTTTGAATCTACTACTCACTGATCAATTGTCGGATCATCAGGACCCAGATCCCATTCGCATCCTTCCAGCCAGTGCCGAACCCTGTTTGATGCATAAAGGTCCCCCGGTCCCCGGCGCATCCTCCTGTACCCGCCAGGTACCTCCCATCGCGCCCTGCTCCGTCGGCGCTTCCACCGTAGGTACCAGCCGAGTACCGCAACGTCCCTCAGGCGCCCCCAAGCAGCCCGTACTTGCGTGGTACCTCGCCCGCTAGAAAGCTGGCGCTGTTGCCGGTCTCCACGGCGGGACGCCGTTCCCCCCCAAAGCGCATCTGCTAAGTACCGCTAAGTTCCGTGGCAGCTCTCCTTCTCCCGCGCAATTCTTTTTTTTTTTTTTTCCCTCCCCTTCCACGCCTCCGTTGCACGTTCGCTCACCCTCAGTCGCGTCTCGTCGAGCCTTGACGAAGCTTCAACCACCGCCTCCGGACCCAGGAAATGCCCGCCAGGCGTCCCTGCGAGCTGCCCGGACCGCGTCTGCTGTAAATCCCTGAAAGCCTGCAGCCCGCGCAGCCTCGTGTAAGTGCGGCAATCAGCATCGCACTTCAGTCGAGACCGCCAGCCGAAATCTGCCAGCATCCACCACCACCCACCTCCTCACCAGCCACCGCGAGACTTTCTTTTTTTTCCTCTAGTGCTCTTCCTCTTCCAAACCTTTCAGCCCTTTCAGCCTCGCCCGCGTCTGAGACAGCCGTACCGCAGCGCTGGCCGGACGCAGACGCAAGATCCTCGAACCGCGATCCTCGAAATTTCGATTTTTCCGTCCTCTCGTCTTCGGCCTCTCTTCGCTTCGACCGCGCCTCGTCAGTTGCGTCGACGCCGGATGCCTGTGCTGCCGAAGCCCTCGATTAGATAAACGCGCCGAGCTCCCGAATTGCTCTCTCCCCTCCTAATCTCGCGTCGGTGGTGGATTCTCGATATCGTTTCTCTTCGTCTTCTTTCTTTTCTTTTTCAGACCAACGCACTCTCTTGCCGCACTCGGGCCTGCTTCCTATAGCCACCTCAGAAGCGCAACGCAACGCGCAGATATGGTATGCTGTTACCGCTTGGCCGCCCAAGTTGTGGCCCAAGTTGACTTACACGCTCCGCTACAAACAGGTGCTTTTCAAGAGAAAACCGGTGCAGTTTCTCCCCCCGGCGGAGGTGGAGGATAGTGACACCGAGGTATGTTGAGCGATTTCTGAATCACTGATGGTCGGGGCCGCGTTCGTTGCCTGCAGAAAAGACAAGAGGCAGAGACGGAGATATAGGGCTAACTTACTGGGATGATCAATTTTAGGTCTGGCACATCCCTCAGACTGGCGAAATATTTGCTTCGTACGAAGACTACCTGAACCGGTAAGCTGCTTCGTCTACCGTTTTTCTTTCTATACACCTTGCCTACTGTGAGCCACATCGCTGACCGTCTTCTTCATGTGTAGCATGGATTTCTATAAGCAGGTACCACACTCTAACCCTCATCCGTCCCCTCTCCCTTCCATCATTCCCACGCCGCACGGAAAGCTGGCTATGCAACGAAGCAGGCACTTACTGAACTCGGCATTCTCTATAGCGTCGGTTTAATGATGAAATTACAGGCCACTCGGGTCTCACCTTCTTTGAGGCTTACACTAGCGAGGTTGGTTCTGCTTTGCTCCGGGCATCCGTTCGAACATGTCTGGCTCACATTCGTTGCTCACAGCGTGCTGGTGGTCAAGAGGTAGAGGCCGCCTTTCCGGAGGCGCTCAAGGGTCCCATTCTGCGCAAAGTCCAGTTCCAAACGATTTCCCGTCTCGATAACCTCGTCGACATGGTCTTCGACGAGTTCAAGGCCGATTTCTATCCAGGGGAGGATGTCTTTGTCACGCTGGACGAGTTCAACAACGAGCGACGACCCTGTCTTGTGCGGGAAAAGACGACCTTTGGCGCAAGGATCTTGCCGGACGGCTCGAGTTCTCTTCCGACCAGCCGGTATCTGGTCGTACTCGGTGGCGGCTCCGGGCAGGAGCAAATCGTCACAACCGACAACCTGAGCCGTGAGCGCGGCGCCTTCACCAAGTCTATGCTTCGGTCTTTTCTGAAGAGGACAATCCACCGAGAGGCCTGGAACGGGGCCCCCTGGCTCGTCAAGGATGGCTACGCCAAGCAGTATCATATTGACACCAGGATTCCTCCGCACCTTCGGCACGACACCAAGATTCAGGAGCGCAAGCAGCTTTTGGCCCAGAAGCGTGAGCGCAGCTTGATACAAGACGCCAACGGGCACAGCCCAGCCGCGCAGACGGGCCCGGTACGACTGCCCGAACTCAAACCCGCTCCCAAGAGCCACAAGGGGAAGCAAACCCCCGGCAGCGCGGTCAAGGGCCTCAAGTGGCCCACAGACATGACATCCGACGGCGTCAATGGTGTTGGGTATCCGAGATACGATGATGAGCGAGCTGCTTTACCACGTGAGCCGACTCCCCCGCCTCCGCCGCCGCCGCCCAAGTATCCCATCGAAGACCTGCAACTGGAGCCGCGGGAAGGCAACGTGCGACCCCAGCTCAGGTTCATGTGCAGAGACCCTCCCGTTCATCAAGAAATCGAGCACGATTTGCACCGCCAGATCGACATGGAGACCGTGGGGCCTCTTTTGGAGACGTGGGACACGCTCAATGTTTACTGCGAGATCTTCAAACTCGACTCCTTCACCTTCGACGACTACGTTCAAGCCATGTCGGTGGCTTCGAGCAGCACCCCGGTTCAGCTCTTCGACGAAATCCACTGCTCCGTGTTGAAGATTCTGGTCGACTCTGAAGCCGACGGAGGCAAGGTGCGAATCACGCTGCCAGAGGTAGAAGAAGACGACAGCGACAAGGATGACGATGACGACGAAGAGAATGGGGAGGACAGTCGACGGCAGAGCATCGAGCTCGACGACATCCCGGTCGCGAGGGCTACACGCAGCAGTTTGGCGAAGCTTGAAGCGGAGAGGCTGGCAGCTGAAGCGGCAGCAGCCGAGGAGGAGAGCCTCCGTGCCGAGCTGGAAACTAAGAATCGCGCTGAGGAACTCATGAAGGAGTTCGACTGGATCGAGCACCTACGGCAGCGGAACTTTCAAAAGGGAGGCTGGCAGAGGATTCTGGTTGGCCTACTTCATCAGCTTTCCAAGAAGGAGCGCCTCCAGCACGCATGCGAGGAGCTGCTGCAGCAGCTGGTGCCTGCAGAGATGGTGCCCTCCCCGGAGAATGTGCAGCAACAATACGACAAGCTGGACATCAACTACCGCGTCAAGGCGCTGCAGATCATCTGCATGCTGACGATGGAGACTAAGGCCGTCAGAGGCTACATGGAAGACTGCAGTGAGACCATGACCAAGTATCGCAAAGACAAGATTGAGTGGCAGCGACAGCGGAAGCAGGCGTAAGTTGACCTTTTTTTTCTCTCTCTCTTCTCCTTTTCTTTTTCTTCACCCATCCACCATTAAGGAAGAACGTGTCACTGACTCTCTTCATCTTGTTAGCATCGAGGAGCTCCGGCAACTGAATGAACAACGCAAGCTGTTGATGCCGGAAAACGAACCGGCGGAGGAGGCCAACGGTACGCCTGTCAAGGAGGAAATAGACGTCAAGATGGTCGACGCCGACGAATCAATCGTGAGCAAAGAGGAAGACATCGAGGACAGCCAGGACGAGACTTCTAGAAAAAAGCGCCGGAGCCGTGTCTTGACGGACAAGAAGAAGAAGCACGAGGACGAGGAGAAGCTCAAAAAGGCCAAAGAGAAGGCGCTCGAAAAGACCAAGCCGCAACAGTCGAAACAGTACATCAAGCTCCTCAAGGACATCCAAAAGAAGGAAGAAGTGATCAAGAAGTGCGAGGAAGAGGTGGCCATCATCGACAACGATCTCCGGGAGGCTGACTGTCCAAGAACCCGCGTCCTCGGAAAGGACAGGTTTTGGAACCGTTACTATTGGTTTGAGCGGAACGGCATGCCATATGCCGGATTGCCCGACAGTTCCACGGCGCATGCGGCATATGCCAACGGCTGCATCTGGGTCCAAGGCCCCGACGACCTGGAGCGAGAAGGATACATTGAGCTGCCGACGGAGCTCCAGAACGAGTACAAGGCCAAGTTTAACATGACTGTCCCGGAGCGCAAGGCGATGGAAGAGGGCGAAACCAGCGTCTTCACTGCCAGGCAATGGGGCTACATCTCCGAGCCCGAAGACCTGGACCGACTCATTCGATGGCTGGATCCCCGAGGGTTCAACGAGCTCAAGCTACGAAAGGAGCTGGTCACCTACCGTGACCGGATAGCCAAGCACATGGAGAATAGGAAGAAGTATCTCGCAAGCAACGACCCTGAGGGTGACGAAGGCGACAAGAAGGAGGAGCCGAAACGGGTCAGCTCGAGGATTCGAGAGAAGACACCCGATCCTCCGAGTTACCGCTGCCTGCAGTGGCAAAACACAATGGCCCTGGAGGACCTGGGACACCTGCATGGCGATCCGCCGCCGCCGCCACGACCGAAGAAGCAGACAAAGAAGCGTGAGGCTGTGGTGGAGGCGGCACCGAGACCTGCGACGAAGACACGACGCAAGTGAGGGAAGAAGATGGAGACTTGGCCTTGTTTTTGTCACTTCCTTTGGCCTTTTCTGGGGCCGAGGATCCATAGCACCTCTCGTCTGCGCCAGCTTCCGAAGGGCTTGAAGAGGTTAGGATCATGCCGGGGCTTGTGAGCAGCAAGTCGCAAGCAGCTTTTCCCCGTTCCATTGTGGCGTGTGGCGATCGAGCATAACGTATCGTAACGACTGATGAGACGGGCCCGTGTTAGAATTAGACTGGAGTTGGGAAGTCAACGCATGGAAGGCGGTGCTCTTGTTTCCTGCGTTTTGTGTATTACCCCCCCCTTTCTTTCTTTTTTTTTTCGCCTTTGCAGGCTGCAACATTGGCTGCAAGAGGGAAAGTGATGGCCTATATATAAGTGGCTGCAGAGGCTGGTGTTGGTTACTCGGAAACGGTCGATTGTCTTTTGCAAGGGGGAGCCGCATGGCATGGACGGAGCTCTTTATTTGTTTTCTTCTCAGCGGTCAGGGCTGCGATTTTGTTTTCCTCTCTTTGTGAGACGTCCTGCTGGATGTGTTTGGTGAAGCATAAGCAAGGTATGAAAATTGTGTCCGCGTGCCAGCTTTGGGACTTGGTTGCCTGTGAGTAAGGCAGGGAGATACAAAGAGATTCATTAAGAGCAATCACCTTGTCAAATGTAAACGGCGTCGAATTGGGTGGTTTTCTTTTTTCAGTCTGAACTACTCCGTAGATCTGCCTTGTTTTGATCTCGATATCAAAGGCACGTTGAGTTATAGAAGAAAAAAACCATCAGGGGTATAGACCTATCTGGCATCTCCAACGAAATATTTTACAAAAAAAAGGTCAAAAAGAAACAAAGAAAGAGAAGGAGGTAATGTCAAAAAAAAATCACATCTTTGCCGGCGCCGCCTCGTCCGCGTTCCCTTCCAGCCTCTTAATGGTCTCGGTGCTCCTCTTGTAGCCGTCCTCGCTCTGGAGCAGGTCAATGTACTCGCGCACGCGCGGGAACTCGGCGGCCCAGGAGCCGCCGCGCCAGGCGCCCATTCCGTCGAGGCTGCCGCGGGCCTCGAAGAGCGGGAAGCTGAGGACGATGTCGGCGGGCGTCAGGTGGTCGCAGCAGAGGTAGCGGCCGCCCGAGGTGCGCAGCTGCTGGTCGAGGAAGGCGAAGTGGCGATGGACGTTGGGGAAGATGTAGCTGGAGAGGATGCGGTTGGCGACGGCGGAGGTGATGGGGCGGATGAAGATGGGGACCGGCGGCTGCTTGAGTTCTGTTGCCCCCAAAGTTAAGAAGAGCAGTTAGTATATATATATATATATATTATTCTGAAGAGTTGATCAAAACGCACTTCCAATCACCAGGCTGAGGAGCAGGTACGGCATCAGGCTGCCCTCGCTGTAGTGCAAAAAGTACTGGTTGCGCAGCCAGGCCTCGGTCTCGCCGCCAAACTTGCCCTCCATGCCGGGCTTCCACTTGTGCGGCACCAGGCGGCGGCCCTCGGGGAAGTGCTCGCAGAGGTACTGCGCCATGTGGCCGCTCTCGGCGAGGACGATGGGCTCCTGCTGCTGGGCATCGCCGCTCGGGGGAGGAGGAGGCTTGATGACGACGACGGGGGATTTGCCGAGGGGGTGGACCTTTTCGAGCTCCGGGGGCGCGAGGCCCTGCTCGGTGCGGTGGTAGAGCTTGATGTCGAACTTGACCTTGAGCTCCTCGAGGAGCCAGAGGAGGCTCTGGGAGCGGGAGCGGTTGAGCCTATGGGGAGGTTGAAGATGCCCGTTGAGTCAGTATCACGACCCTTGGAGTATTGAAGCGGCGGGTTGGGGATGCTGTAGCAATTGTACATATGACGTACCAGTGCAGAGTCACTTGCGGTTGCTGCTCGTCGGAAGCCATGGTGCTGAATCTACGACTGCGTCCTGTTTGTGTGGCTGGATGGAGCTGTAGCTGTAGCTGCAGCACTCGCTGAAGCGGTGCGGTCACTCTTCTTATATGCAGAGGGCGGCGTATCGACGTCATACCCACGAAACAGTAGAGGAACCAGCACTTGGGGCGTAAAGTCGGCCAAAGAGAAACGTCATGAGGGCAATGTGCCTCGGCAGATGTGCAATTGGGAATTTCCGAATCAAGAGCTGGGTCACTCAATTAAGCCAAAGGCGAGCAAAGTATGTAGGTAAGACGGAGTAAAGTGGTTATTGATAGTAGTAGTACTCGTATGCAGTAGTAGTATGGAGTATCGAGCAGAATCAGGACCAAGTCCCCGGGGCTTTTTGGTCTAGAAGCGCGTCTTAGTGCCGGCCCAGCTTGTCATTTTCGGCAAAAGGCGACGTCCTGGTTTCTCCGTGCCTCGGGACGGACGGACTCGGACGTTCCATGCGGATTGTCAGCATTCACGGAATTGGTGTTTTATTGCTGTTGGGACTGCACAATAGGTTTATTTTGGGCATCACGGATATACAGAGTTCCGGAGCTGATATGGACAAGTAACTCGTTTCAACTTGTCGTCCCTTTGGTACCCTAAGGTACCTAAGTAAGGTAGCTTTCACGTCAAGCTGCATGAGGCAACCTAAAGCCTTCGTGTAAGGTACTTGAACTTGTACCTCGACGCCCCGATAGAGCATGCGCCACATTGACAGTCAGAGTGCCATCGTATGATTGGCTGCTCACCGGTCAAGCCACACCCATCGAAAATGTTGCGCCACACCACTCAAACTCGACCTTTCAGCAACATTTCTTCATTATTGCCCTCAGACCTGTCCATAACAACCTCCTCGGCCAGTGCCCCCTCTGAGCCATTGAGCTCTGCGCCATGCACGCATCAAGAAGCATCTGCTCAAGATGTGCCTCGCAGATCCGCTCAGTCCAGACCCGAGCCCTCGGAGGTGCGGCGCTGTTTGCGTCTCTGAGTGATGCAAATGCACCCTCGGATGCATCAAACATAACCCCGGACACCCACCAGAGGACCGCAGAAACAGCTAAACGGCAGCCTCACAGCAATGCTTGGGCATCTCCTCCCAAAAGGAATACTCGGAGGAACCTCTACCGGCCGTCCGGCTTTTCAAAGAACAAGCCGCTCCGGCCCTCGGAAGACTCCGCCATCGCCCTCTTCAAGGATGTCGTCAGCCCGCAAGCCAAGACAGCCGCGTCACAGTCGTCCTCTCCCCTCGGAGAGCTGGAGATTGCGGCCAAGATCAAGGAGCTTTCTGTCAAGCCGGTGGATGCCCTTGAGAAGCTGCACGTCTTTCGGCAGACCATCTGGCCGCACCTCGAGCAGTTCCACGGCCGGATGCCCAAGCATCTGTCCATGATCTCGACCCAATTCCTCGAGAGGATCTGCGACGAGATTGCCGAGCGTGGACTTACTGGCCACGGCATCGAACTGTCTCGGCTTTACAGCGGCCTGGGAAGACCTGATCTCGGCTTCAGGAACCAGCTCGTCCTCAACGTCTGCCACGCTCTCGTTTTCGAGCAGCGAGACTCGGCGGGTCGCGCTGCCCTGATGGACGAGCTCGCCGGCTTGTGGAAACACATCTCACAGCTTCACCGCCCGAGTCAACGGCGTGAGCCACTCAAGTTTTCCTTTCCCTCGGCGCGAGATGTACGGCAAGATATTGCAGAGAGTAACGCGACCAATCTTCACCTTGACCCCACGACCAGGGCTCTTGCTGCTCTTTTCCTGCAATTCGAACCGGGCGATGCTCGCGATATCATACCGGGACTCTTAACCACCATTGCTGTTCTCTCAGATTCCCGATTCATCAGAACTAACACGTATGCCACCATGGCACCGTTGTTGAACCTGGTGGCCGTGGCCCTCGACAGCAACAGAGGCGCTGCAAGCGAGGCCTATGTCTCCGGCATGTTTGACAACCATGCTCAACTTCCCTCGGCAGAGAAGATGTCCGACATCAAATCTTATGTGGTGCAGCAATGGCCACAAGCCCTTGAAATGCTACACAAGGAAAACCCACCCTGGCGCTCAGGCTCCTCGTCCAGTCTCACAACTCTGCACAGCCAGCTTCGTTCGGCATACATGGCCCGCGATCTCGCCTCCATGTCCTCCATTTGGCAAGAGTTCAAAAGGCTGCTGGAGACGAAGCCGGAACTTGCAAATCAGCTGCGCAGGAGTGCCGAGTTCTTGGACTTTTGGGTCTTCGTCTGGTGCGCGTGCCGCCGCCACAGGCATCTGCAGGAGACGTTCGACTTCATGCAGCAGCTCCAGATACACCCTACTCTCAAGACGTACACGGGCATGATGCACGGGTGGAAGCTATGCAAGGATACGGATCGGATCGAAGCCCTCTGGCAGAAGTTGGCGGGCGCTGGCCAGAAACTCGACTCCCACATCTGGACGGAACGCATCTCCAGCCTGATCGAGGCGGGCAAGCCCCAAGCCGGCATCGAGGCGCTCGCAGAGATGCTCGCCCTGTGGAAGCAGGCAGTGCAGAAGAACGTCCCCCACACGGCCGTGCAGCCCACCATTGAGTCGGTCAACGCCGCCTTCAAGGGCCTCATCCAAGTCGACCGCAAGGCTGCCTTTGACGTGCTCAAGTGGGCGGGCCGCGAGAACATTGAGCCCAACGTGCGGACGTACAATGTACTGATTCGCCAGGCCTTCCGGGACGACTCCCCCGACGATGTGCAGACGCTGCTCAAGGTCATGTCCGAGCACGGCATCGACCCGGACCCGGCCACGTTCACCATCATCCTGGAAGAGGTCATTGGCAGGATGGGCGAGGCCTCGGCAGCCGACCAGGTCGAGGCCGTCCACTCCGTCTTCCAGGACATCCAGCGCGCCGGGCTGCGGCCCAACCAGGAGACGTACGGCAAGATGCTCTATGCCGTGTCGTCCCTGGCCAACGGCAGCGACGAGGCCGTCGCGGCCGTGCTCACGCACATGCGCGACAACACCGACTTCAAGGTGACGCCTCACATGGTCACCATCCTCATCGAGCGAGCCCTGGGCCGCGATCCGCCCGACATGGGCGCCATTGACACCCTGCTTGCCGGGCACGGCTTCTCCCGCGTCAGCGACGGAGACCAGACTCTCTGGGAGCGCGTCATGAGCGCCAACGCCATCACGGGCAACACGGACCGCGCAATGGACATCTTCCACGACCTGCAAAAGGCCGGGCGGCCCGTGACGTCGCTGCCGTGCCTGACGGACCTGCTGTGGGCGCTGCTGGGAGCCGACAAGCGCGACGAGGCGAGGCACGTCGTCGACGTGGTGCTGGACTACAAGACGGGCGAAGGAGACTGGGACGGAGACTTCAAGGATGAGCGGTACTGGAGGCACCACTTCTGGTTCCTGGCCAATGAGAGGGGACTGCTCGAGGGGAGGGAGTTGCCGGACGTGTTGCGTGCAAGTTTGCGAGGCTAAGCGGCGTTTTTTTTCCTTGGATATACAATGGATTTCGTAGATTGGGAGTTGCCTAGGTAGGTATTCTTCGGGGTTGTTCCATGGCCTCCAAGGGATGTAGTTTATCAGATCATGTTACAAAGGGAAATGTCAATGAGAAGCAATGGTCACACGCATAAATATCTCACTCAACACTGCTCTGGTGGCGGTTATCCCCCCTTTTGTTCTTTCTCTTATTTCTTCTTGATGCCAGCATCATGCCTCCAACTACGTCGTTTCCATGGCATCTCCTCCCGCTCCAGCATCTTTTCCTCCTCCTCCTCCTCCCAGCATGGCCGCCACCTTCTCCAGCCCTTCCACCTCGCCCTTACTCAGTCCCGGCCCCTCGCCCTGCCACTCGCCGTCGCGGACGGCGCCCTCCGGCCCAAGCTCCAGCCCCACCACCGTCTCGAGGTACTTTCTCGTCGACGACTCAATGTACTCTGCGCGTTCTCGTCTCCATCTCGCTGCTGCTGGCGGCGATGATGATGACTGTGAAGAAGATGCCGCATCATCGCCTGCTGTTGGTAGGGAAAGCTCGGGCAGCAGCTGCCTCAGCGATCCCGACAGCGCGCGCAACGCCTGCAGCTGCGAAAGCGTAAACTCGGCCGTCGTGGTGATGGGCTGCTTGCCGCCGCTCTCTTCAAGTCCGCCTCTATCGCGCAAGAAGGTGAATGGACTGGGCGTTGCTGCTGCTGATGTCGTCGTCGGCGCCGCGCCGTTTGAGGCTGTGGAGGGTGTTGTTTCGTGCTCGACGACGACTTCCGTCTTGGTGGCTTTGTCGGACCGGGGGGCGATGCCGAGGAGGGATCGCAGGGATCGGAGGAGGGCGTCGTTGCGGGCCTTTTCGGCCTCGAGGACGGCGTTGAGTTTCTGGCTCGCTTGGAGCCGTCTGCGGAGCGCGGTGATGGATTCGGGAGACGGCCTGTCGGCCTGCTGCGGCGCGGAGGCGTCGCCGCTGTCGGGAAATTCGAGGCCGCGGTAGTGCGAGAGGCGCATGTACGGCTGGTCCTGCGGCCGGACGGTGATGATGTTCTGCATGACGTAGAGCTCAAAGATGTCAAAGTTTTTGTCGATGGAGGCGTTGAGCAGCGTCTCGAGCTGGTGGGTGCCGTTTTCGATTTCGAGCTTGGCGGCCTCTTCGGGGGTTTGGGACTGGGGCTGGTCTGACTGCTGTTTGGGTCTCTTGAAGCCGAGTTTGTGAGGGGGGATGGAGAGGAGGAGGCGTTCGACGGAGTCGAGGGCGCGGTCGGCGAGGACGTTGACGGTGTTTATGATGTCGTCGAGGAGGGACTGGCGAGATATGTCAGTTGCAAGCATTGATAGATGGGGTAGACACACAGAGAGAGAGAGATGCGTACGACGGGGGGATAGCTAAAATGCTCCGTCAAGAGCTCATAGTCGGAGTTGCTGGCGGCCATGGCGAGTTTCCGCGCGCCTGGCGATGAGGAGCTGGTGGGTGTGGACGGAAGCCTCCTCGTGACGAGGCTGATGAAGTAGTTGGCGCTGGCTTATTTGGTGGGCAATTGCCGACAAGGCTGCGACGCGACGAAGGCGCGTTTAACCAAGTTTTTTTTTTTCTTGCCTGCCAGAGGTTCGTTGCGGCTGATGTGAGTTGTAAGTACGTTGTGTCGCAAATGGTAGATCTAGTAGCGAACTGACATAGAATAGGAACCGAGGAAATGCAGTGAATATGATTCTTCAACAAGCCAATCAACCAATCGTTCGTATCAGTCGTGGTATAATAAGGATGCACAAACAAACCATCAACGATCTTTCAAGATCGCGAGTGGGGCCAGTGACATGGTAACTTGAGCCTTGGAGCTCCAACCTCCGTCGTCAGCACAGTAAGGTACAGTACAAGTACGAGTACGTACCTTGACACCTCCATGGTACCCACTCCGGCTGCGCTTTCCTCAGCTCTTATCTATCAATCCCATCTCTCAAGGCGGTGGCCTCGCCGATCCTGTCCGGATTCATCCCAAAGCTACTCACCGAGACACTACCATTGTGTACATTATTGCGACTGATACTTCAGATTCTGCACCCCCCTCTTCCTCTCTTATTCTTGTAGTATCACCGAATCTTCTACGCCCTCTGCCTTCAATACTTGTCCGCCGCCCGTCATGTCCAAATACGCCGAAATGGCCAAGGGCAAATTGTCCGCGGGCCGCGAAAAGGCCTCGGACTTCAAGGGCAAAGCAAAGGGCAAGGTGGTACGTCCATCTCGCATCGCATCCCATCGCATATTGACATTTTCGCCAACGCATTGAGCCCTACAAGTTGCAGCGACACAATGGCATGGCACCGGCTGATCCGTTCTATTAGACCAAGCACATCCCCGGACGAGGCAACAAAGACGACTCCAGCGATGGTCCGTCTCACGTCGCCGCCCCCTTGAGCTCCCTCCGTGATCCAAACTCGTTCGCTCCTCCGCCCAAGCGTACCGGCTCCGCCCTCGCGCCTCCGCCGCCTCCCTCCACAGCCAAGCGATCCGTCATCATGGCACCGTCAAAGTATCAAGACCCCCACGGGCCAAAGGTCGAGCCGCCGCCGAAATTCGCCGACGAGAGGCAGCTGCAGGCGTACGAATCTGGGGGGGAAGCCCAGCCAGCATCGTCGTCGTCGCCCAGGCCCTACCGGGTGGACACGACGGGCTTGTCCACGCAGCATCTCCCGCCTCCGCCGGTACGCAGGGACAGAGACGCCGCGGGCGGCCGGAGTCCGCCCTCGTACGATTCCGTGGTCGGCGCAAGTTCCGGCGACGCCAAGGCACCGAGCCTTCCCCCGAGACTGCCTCCGCGATCTGGTTCCGGAACGCCGGATCGGACGGCCAGCCCGCTATCGACGCTCGGCGTGAGCTCCAGCAACCTAAACCAGGGCGCCGTCAAGAGGCTCGGCGCTGCCGGCATCTCCGTGCCCGCCTTTGGCATTGGGTCGTCGTCTTCGTCCCCCAGCCATGCCGATGCCGATGATGCGGCGGCGGGTCCGCCGAAGCCGCCTCGGCCAAACGCTACGCCGCCATCCCAGCTCAACGAGCTGCAGAATCGCTTCGCCAGGCTGGGAACGTCAACCACTGTCCCCAGCGAGCCTGCTGCTTCCCCTACCACAGCCCCTGCTGCCACCTGGGCGCAGAAGCAAGCTGCCATCAAGGCAGCAGCAGCTACGCCACCGTCGCCATCTGGGTCGGTTCTGGGCCTGGCAGGGAAGAAGAAGCCTCCGCCTCCTCCGCCAAAGAAGAAGCCCAGTCTGTCGGCCAGTCCTGCTGCTGCTGCCCAGGGCCAAGGTCCCGCGCCACCACCTATCCCCCTGTCGACTCGTCCGTCATTTTGACCAGTAATTTTTCCTATTTGTCCTCGAACAGAGGGAAACGCGGGCTTGTACTTGTAGGAAGTGCAGCGAGGAGCATGTCATTTCATTCTTCATTTGCATTCTCAGTTCGCATATTGCACGACAAAAGCTGTATGTTTCTCGTTCTGGAGTTGGGAATAAAGGCAGGGATTGCATGTTCATTGTCACATTGCTTGTAACGCAACGGCGTCATGGCGTTTCACTTTGGATTAGAAATCAAAACATGGAAAACGGCGAATCTTGTTGGATCAATATTGTTTTGGTTTTTTTCCCTTCGTGTTTTAGATCATCTCCCGCTTGCGTCTCCCAGCTATGAGGCTTTAAAGGTATATATGTCATGCGCCGAGTGGAACGCAAAAGATTGGACTCGTAACTTTGTCTCGTACTTCCTTCTCTCACCCGCACTCGTCCCCTCGCGATTTTTATTTAGAAAAAGAAGATTGGGGCATTTAGACCTTCATCTCAGTAAGACCGTGCTTCCAGACAATGACGTAGGGGGTGACACCATCCTCGCGGTAGTTGAGGAGGACGATCCTGGAGCGGGAACACATCAGTCTATGAACACACAACGAACATCCACATAGAAGCGTTCGCGAATTTGTCTTTTCAACTTACATTCCATCGGGGTTCATGGACTCGCCAGTGTAGAACTCAAAGTCCTTGAAGTTGGGCAGCAGCTTCTCCTTGACGTAGGTCTGGGCACCCTTCTCGAAGGCGGTGATGGTCTCGGCGTCGGCACCCTTCGCCTGGAGGGCGGCCTTGACAGCCTTCATGTAGCCTAGATAGAGAGAACGCAGATAGATGTCAGAAACATGCATGTCCTTCTATACGCGATTCTGGGTTTTCCCGCTTGAGGGGCGAGGCGAGACTACTAACCCTTGAGGTAGGCGAGGTAGCCCTTCTTGTCGAAGCTGGTGGACTGGAGACGGAAAGAGTGGACGATGTTGTTGACCTTGACCTCGGCATCCTCAACACCCTCGTCGGCCTCCTCGGCGGAAGCATTGGCACCGGTGTCTGTGAAGAAGAAAGAGCGCAAGTTAGATGATGGTGCTTTACGAAGACTTGTGGGGGGTTGAACGATGTCCCGCTTTCGCTTTCGCTGTCGGTTTCAAGCTGTTCTGAGCAAAATCTCTCTCTTGCTCTCACTGAAACCGTCTCTCACTCTCCTTTTTCTCTTCCGTATGCGCCCAACGCAGTAGACGACAGCGGGCCGCAGAAAAAGGAGAGGCGCCAGGATGAGAGACAGAGAGACGAAGCCCAAGCGAGAGGAAACGTTCTGTTTGTGGCTTGGGATATTGGAAGGGTGTTTTGTACGCACCGACGTGGACGGCGCCCTCGGTGATCATGGCGCAGTCGGCCTCGTAGACGATGCCGTCGACCTCCTTGAGGTCATACGAGTCCGAGATGATCTCGTCGTCGGTGATGATGTCCTGTCAACATTTGCGGGGTTAGACATGGCTCTTGAACTTTTTTTTTTTTCCTGTCCCTTCCAATGGCGGGGTAAAGAGAGAGCACACAATGGTAGAACAAGCAAAATAGGGAGACTGAGGACTGGAGATTGCAGGACGAACCTTGTAAATAATCATGGCTGCGGCTGTGAATCTACAACGAAAGAAGTATCGAGATTCGGTATAGGGAGAGGAGAAATGGAAGCGTAGAAAGATTGGACAGGGAGAGGGGGATTTGTATAGAGGAGAGGAAAAGAGAGGAAAGAAACGGTTGGCGATGGTGGGAGCGGATTAAAGTGGGCGGCAAGACACGGGATTGGCTGGCTGTTGACTTTTTTTTTTTTTTTTTTTTTTTTTTTTTTTTTTTTCCTTTTCTTTTCTTGGATCATGTCCTTGTTCTGCTTTTCTTCCTTCCTTCATTGGCTCTTCGCCCAAGTGGGGATTTTGAGCTTGTTTGTCCAAGCAGAGCAGCTGATTGCCACAACGCGTGCCCCGCAAGAGAGAGGAAGCATTCAACTTCATGCTTTTGTACTTTGGTGATGTCGCTGCTACTAATGTGTAAGGTGGGTTGAGTAATCTTGGTGTCAAGCTTCTATAGGACTGCTCATGTATAGAAGGCGGCAAGAGGACAGAGCAGTCAGAGAGCTCAGCCACAGAAGATTGACATTGACCCCGAGTGCTATACTGCAGTAGACAGGACCTCACGGCAAATACTTTCATGTATCAGAATCAGGTTGCAAACTTTCAATTCTCTCTACCTAACATTTTCCACCCATCCTGCCATACCTCGAGGCAATTAATGTAAGCAACAAGACTAAGCGGGTAACGAAAACAAAAAAGATTAAAACGGGCAAGCTGGAGCGCGCCGTTGCCATGAAACCACAAATCCCTCGAATATCCCCAGACCGAAAATGAGAACCGGAAATGAAAACCGAAAGAGGGCCGCAAGAAGCCAGGCCATATAACGCACTTCCGCATGCACAATCTTCATCAAAAACCCTCTCCAGTACACTCTCCCAAGAGTGATTCGCGCATGGACCGCCATGCCACGCGCTCACCAGGCTTTTGCTTCTTGCTTCTCTTGGCTTCCCGCCCGCCTCTCCTACCCTCTTCGACATCACCCACTCCAGCGTCATTCTCCTCTCCGTTGGCGTTTTTCGACTCCCTTTTCTTCTTTTTCCTCTCCTCGACACCTTCTTCCCCTCGCTCGGTATTGGTAGACTTCTTCTTCCTTTTCCTCACCCTCTGCCGTCTCTCCGGTGCCTCTCCGTCTGAGTCGATAACGATGACAACTCTGTCTGCCACAGCCGGCGCCACCTTCTTCTCTTCATCCGAGTCGCAGTCGCTGACGAAAAGACTTTCTTCTTCCACCACAGGCGGTTCGGTCACGGCATCTACAGCCGTCTGCTGGGTGCCTAACAGCTGGGCCTGCAGCGCTCTGATGATTTGGTCGTGTTGATCGATCCGATGCAGCATCTCCTCCCTTTGGATCAATTCTCCCGAATAAAGGATGGTCTTGAGAGAACGGAGATTGGCCTGAAGCCGATTTCGAACCTCCGGCTCCGAAATGTTTGCAATTCCGGCATCCAGATCACGCAAGACGTCAAGGGTGGATGGCGCGTTTCTCAAAGCTCGCGAGACAGGCTCGGGCTCAGCCTCAGGCTCAGGCTCGGCCTCGGGCTCGGGCTCTGGCTCAGACTCATCTTCCGGCTCGGGCTCAAGCTGTTCCGGCTCGGGCTCGGGCTCAGGATCCCTTTCTACCCATTCAAAGTCATGAAGATCGGCCTTGGCCTGCCCAAGCCAGTCGACGATTGTGTGCTTGCGCGATGCCTCCGCCCAGATACGCAGTGTCTGCTTTGCAAAGTACGGCAGCACCCTGACGTTCTTGTCGGTGAGTACTCGCATAATGTCCGTTTGGATGCTGCCGTTCCAGCCCTCATGCTTGAGTCGATTCACGAGAGGCCGCACCTGCACCATGACTTCGGCACGGGTGACTCGCTTGGTTGTCTCCCTCACCGGGGAAGATCTCGGCTGCACTGACACTGGTGTAGGCGGAGGGGGAGGCGGGCGCACGGGTACTCCTACAGGCGTCGCTGGCGTATGCGCAGGAAGAGGAGGACGCACAAACACTCCCGCGGCCGATGTTGGTGTAGGTGCCGGGGGAGGAGAGCGCATCCGTACTGCAGCAGGCGTGGCTGGTATAGGGGCAGCAGGAAGAGGACGAGCAGGTACTCCTGCAGGCGTCGCTGGCGTATGCGCAGGAAGAGGAGGAGGACGCACAAATACTCCCGCGGCCGATGTTGGTGTAGGTGCCGGAGGATGAGAGCGCATCCGTACTGCTGCAGGTGTCACGGCCGCAGGCGTCGCTGTTAATCGAAACGGCAGCGGCGTCACAAATAAGCTGGGTGACACATTCCGCACCCGAGTGGAAGATGATGCTGCAACCGAGTCTGGTGACATGATAAAAGCCGATCGTGCTTTAAACGGACGCTGCGCTGGGGTAGCAAATGGGAATGGAGTTGCGACTCGCTGGCTGGTTTGTGCAGCTGCTCGCGATGCATCTTCTTGTCTGGCTTGGATCCTTTGTTGAAGTAGGTTTTGGATAGGAGACTCCTCCGTGGCCGGAGCCTCTCTGCCTTGATGATTGACAGCAGCGTTGAGGTTTCTAGGCGTGCGGTTTGCTGGGGCTGACTGCCCAATCTCACGGTTTGGCTTTCGCTGATGCTCGGCATCCAGGGAGACGTTCCATGGTTGGTCCAAGGGGAGAACATCGTCGTCAGAGTGCTCGCTGAAGAAGTGTATGGCGGTGACAGCTTTTCGATTGCAGTCATACTTTCTCAGGAACTCGGCTTTCTGGTCGTCGAGTCCCACCTGGTCATATAGAATAACCTGCCGCATTGCGATGATGACCACCAGCATTGGCGCTGGAAGGCAATGCAGCAAGTTGCTGGCCTCGGTCAGAGCTTGAGCCCTGACCATGAGCCATGCCATTGTGAAGTAGCCATCCCAGTCGAGCCAACTGGTGGCATGAAGAGCTTTTGTGTCCCAGCATAGCTTTGTGCAGGCTTCGAGAGTTTCCGGATACAGGTCTGGGTTTGATCCAACAAAGCGAAATATGCCGCGGATGAGCGAGTCGTAGAAGTCTACCTCGATCTGAGGCGTTATCTCGCTGCTGCGAACATCGCGAAGACGCCTGCGAAGGACTCCGGCGATATACAGTTGAGCCTTTCTCGGCAGAGGCTTGACAATGGGGAGAAGCTCTTGAGACTGGGGGAGGCCCTGCATTGTAGGTCGAGAGAGTTGTTGAGCTTTCTGTAGAAAGCTGGAGTCAGTTATGCGAAGCTGTGATGACGTGCACGCGAACAGACTTGCCTTGTGGAGGGAGGAGGAGGAGGAGGAGGAGGAGGGAGAGAGAGCTCTCGGGCGACGCGCAAGAGATGGAGAAGGAGGAAAACTCTAGAGGAGAAAAGTTTCGAAAACGAAAGAATGAAATACTGCTGCCTCGAAGGCGGTGGCAGCGCCGGCAGCTGTGGAAGGTGTTTCGCGAGTGCCTGCCAGCTGTCGGGGAGATTCTGCCACCAGCGCGCACCACTGCACGCAGATTCTCTGTTTCAGCGACTGCATCACCCAGCATTAGGATCGCGATGTGCTTGTAGTTGCGGTGTGCTCCTGGTATCGCTGTCTGCTTCTATCTGTGCCATCTCTATAGAGGCATACGGAGTATAATTCCACCCTACGGATGTTTCGATCCTCGATAGCTTGGCCAAACTGGGCTGCTGGCGCAAACATTCTTTCCTTCAGTCTCTCCTTTGTGGTTTGTTGGGTCCGCCCAGTCTCCTTCCTCTCGGTGACCTTCAAGACAAGGCCATCCTGTGTTGTTGCTGATGTCGGTAGCAGAAGATGTGCACTCTGAGATATCAACCCCGTACCACCTTAGCTACGCATGTGAGTGCAGCAGCATCAGAGAAGCTCAGCTGGAACAGAGCAGAGCCAAGAATAGTCATGGAACCAGTTCAACAATGATCAACCATCTGCATCACACTCCTTTTATCTAGACATCCTTCAGACGAGCGTCTTGCTGATCTACCAGTGTAACAACACACCCTACCTACTTTCAAGTTATGTCTTGAGTGCATCTGTGCCCCTTCTCTGAGTAGTACCAATACACCAACAGATCCCAAGAGACGGCTTGCAGCACAGGTAGATCTACATCGCACACATTGAGTCCTGCGAGGACCAACCACGACAAGCCCAGGATGGCATCTCGAGCAATGACATAAGCAGCTCGCCCAACTACACCACAGGATACGGCATTATCACGATATCTTCCCAACCAGGTATGTACCACCAATGTAGTTCTCAGCTCGTGTTAAGTGGTCTGATCCAACACGCGACAAAACACGCCCAAACCAATTCTTGGCTCCAGGGGAAATTCTTCGCGCTAGACTGTTCGGGTTGGCTCCACGGGAATTATCCGACGCCCGAGCCTCCGCCCGCGATACTAAGTTGTATGTGATCCGCCCCTATTCCACTAACAATTTGCCACTCTTTGACCGGCTCTTTTATTTTTTCTTCTCCCCACCGCCCTCGAAGCTTATCTCACCTCTAACAGGTCGTTGAGCTTGCCAAGGTCAATCCTTTTGCTTGTGCCATCGTCATCTTACGCTCCTTTTCCCTTCTTCTAGTTCACGAGTCCTCCATAGTCGCGCCTTTAATAACGGGAGCCGCGTCCTCCGGCTCTTCTTTTCTTGCTCGAATCCGTCTTTAATCTCTTGCCTCTTCCATTTCACGCTTCTCGGATCTGCTGTCGTCGTCGTCGCCGTCGCCGTCGCTTGCAGTCCTCCCTGTTGCGATCAGCCGTCATCCCACTCTGAACAAATTCGCCCCCTGTCCGGTTTATCCAATTTATTAACACGCGCCATCCGAACAACGCCGAGATTAGTCTGCCGTTTGCTCCGACAGCTCCGCCTGCCGTCAACTCGATAATACATACATACATACATCCTACTTGCTTCTCTCAGCTGCCATCTTCCTCTCTTTCACCTGCATGGTCACAACAGCCGCCATCATCATCATCATCGGCCGCATCCATGGAAAACCTCTCCGCTGAGGCTCCCGCCATGGCGAACCACAGCCTCTACGACTCGTCGCTCCCGCCTCTGCCGACCTACACGCTCGAGCCCAAGCCCGACCTGCTGCCCTTCATCTCCGACCTCTGGCTGTCGCTGGTCCTGCCCGTCGTCGTCTACTGGGTCGCCTCGCTATTCTTCCACGCCATCGACACGCTCGACCTCCTCCCCCAGTACCGTCTTCATACGCCTGAAGAGATCACCAAGCGAAACCATGCCAGTCGATACGAGGTCGCACGCGATGTCATCATCCAGCAAATCATCCAGGTCATCACGGGGTATGCGCTTGCGGTAACCGAGCCGCAGGAGATGATTGGCAAGACTGACTACGACATCGCCGTCTGGGCCACCCGCATCCGCCTTGCCCAGCGCGCACTGCCTGGCCTGCTCGGCCTTGTCGGGCTCAACGCTACCGCCATCTCCAAGAGCATGTCGTCGTCTCATCCGCTGCTCGCCGGTGTCCTGGCCGGTGGCTACTATCCCGTCACTGCCACCGACTCGGCCGGCGCCGCCCCGACATTCACCGCGTGGGAAATGGCTCTTGCAAAGGCCATCTACTACGTCTTCATTCCCGCCGTGCAGTACTTTGTTGCCGTCTTCATCCTCGATACCTGGCAGTACTTTCTTCACCGACTGATGCATGTCAACCGCTGGTTGTACAGTAAGTGGCACTGGAATGAACTACCGTTTGCGAAATAAGCACGTCGCTGACCATGTTCTTCTTGCAGCAACTTTCCATTCCCGACACCACCGTCTCTATGTTCCCTACGCCTACGGTGCTCTTTACAACCACCCGCTGGAGGGCTTCCTCCTCGATACCCTAGGCGCCGGCATCGGATTCAAGGTCACGGGCATGACCCTGCTGCAGGGCACATGCTTCTTCGCCTTCTCGACCATCAAGACCATTGACGACCACTGCGGATATGCCTTCCCTTGGGATCCTTTGCAGCTCATCACAAGCAACAACGCTGAATACCACGACATTCACCACCAGAACTGGGGTATCAAGGCCAACTTCTCACAGCCCTTCTTCACCTTCTGGGATCAGCTCCTGGGAACCAAGTACAACGGAAACCGCTCCAACCGACTGCACCACAAGCAGCAAGCCGAAAAGGCCCAGTAAACGGGCTCGGCGCATTGTTTTTGGTTGTCCTTGGCCAACCTGCACAACTACTTCTGCAGACGCACGCTCTTCTCGACTCTTTCTCCCCGTCCCTTTCTCCCTCACCTCTCTCTCATATACTGTCCTCTTACTCACGCACATACGACACACAAAAACACCTTTCCTCAGACAGGGGTGATAATTACACTGTCCATCGAATATTCGATGGATAAACACACGACGAAACGCATATTGGATGACAGCAGCAAAACCGGCAACGTCAAATTGATACTCTAATGTCCTAATTCACTACATCTCACCTAATGGGCCTGCCGAGGGTAAAAGAAGGGAAAGGCTTTCCAAACTTGTACATAATGCTAATATTCTTCTGGGGGTGTTCTTTTAGTTCTCTGGTATGGGATGGGACGATACTTGGAGAGGAAGAGGTGGTTAATGCTTCTCCGTTTCACCGGGAATACAATATCTTTATGAGCGCAACATTCGGACCAAATTGTAAAATTATAATATGACCTACCTACAGGGAAGGGTTTGACGACCACCAGTTGGCCTTTTTTTTTTTTTTTTTTTTTCGTTACAGAAAGTACTCGCACGGCCGGCCTCGCCAATGGTAGACGAGAGTACGAGCAATTTCACAGGAGCGGCTGGGTCGTGATATCCTATATCTAGGCTGAAGTGCAAGGATTCGTCTGTAGTTTTCCTTTTTTATATCAGAGGGTGCGCCGGGTTTCTGCATAGGATACCACGATTATATGTCCATAAGCATTTCCTTGTATGTGTCGGAGTATTACCCAAATGTGGCCGTCTCGAGTTGCGAGGTTGACTTCATACGCAGCATTGGTGAGGGACTGATAAGCCCGCACAACCAACACCAACAATCCGCTGTCATAACCGACTTCAAGCGTCTGGAGAGAAAGGGAACAATCTCACAGTCAGACAATTACTCCGAACCTCGCTCAAATTGTTCCCTAGTTCTTGAAGTGATTCATCCGAAGAAGTCTTCGACTCAATCCGCCTCCGTCCATCCCCGCAAGCTCAGATCGTCTCCAGAGCGTCAGCCTCGATCTTGCGGGTGATGACCGGCCTATGTAGGACCATGGGGTCGTAACTCTGAGAATAGTAGCATGGACAGGGGCCCGGGCGGGCGACCTGTCCTCCTTCATACGGTGAGGCCGTGCGGGCGCAGAGGTTGTTGGTCAAGACCTGCGTCCATATTGGTGCCGTTGGATCTCCCGAGCGGTAACCTGCATTTCATCTTATCTTGGTGGTGGCACACTGCATTTGGAATCTGCAAAGCGGTCTGTCTCTCTTACGCTGTTTGAAGGTCTTCCTCCCATCCGTTCAGCTCTTCGGGCGTTATAGAGCTCGGGACAAAGAGTCTCGCCGCCTCGGTGCTTTGAGTCAGTTTTCCACTGGTGCGCATACTCAATTTGCTTCACTGAAACGTAAGCAGTACGATGATGCCGATGAGATCTGTATCTCAGCCAGGGACTCACGCTCTTCTCATGACAAGGCTTGCGTCGATGCTCCTCTGTCTCCCTTTGCAATTTTGGCAACAGAGCAGCCAATCATGCGTCATGGCTTGCGACACGTACATCCTGAGATGTTGGCCCCATTACATCGTGTTGGTACAACGGCCCGAGGTTGGAACCTAGACGCAAAGAGTGTTTGTGGACCATACGGTGGCCTGTGATCTTGCACTACTTCGAGCCCGAATCAAACGTCTTCCGGGTGACTTGTGATGGCAACTCAAGGCCTTTCGTGTAGGAACCCCATAACAGGTGACACTCTGCTTGGAACAACAATTAAGATCGTTTGAGCTAGATTCTGAAGCCCTCCTACGCCCCGTTTCTTATTTTCCGCCCTCCGGCAGGCTAGCCCATGAAGATCTAGAGCTCTCTGATGCGAGTAGCCGTTGGATCAAGTGGTAGTACCACCATGAGACTGGTACAGAGCAGGGTCATGTGTGCACCATCATAGGCGTAAACGGTTGCACCACATACGACTCAATACGACTGATCCAGGGACAAATTGTTCCTCCGCTCAGATATGGAGTATAGTCTACACATAAGCACGAAGCTGCGTCAAACCGGTTTCGCGCTGCGTCTTTGTCCTGCAGTCGGGGCTGCGGGTTGTTGAGCCACGTGGATAGCCTGGTCTCCAGTAGCTTTCTGTCTTCCACCCCGTCTGGCGATATTCTAGCCCAAGCGTATTGGCACGTTAGCCGTAGCACTCCTCTGTACTCTCGTGACTCCGCTTCTCAGTAGAATCAATGTCCACGGTGAAGAGACAGCCGAGCCCCTAAAGCATGGGGTACGAGCTTGCAACACCCGGCATGAGATGCGTAATGTAGCTTGTAGTAGTAGCAGTAGTAGTAGTAGTCAAAATTCCACGTGGGCGGGGTTTCAAGGAGCTCAATGCCCGATCCTCGATGTCTGCGAAGCGGAATCCGAGCTGGAAACAGGGGCGTCGGACCCAACGGAGAGGCGTACTGGATCTTCAGACTCGACTCGGTACGAGCAGAGGTAGCTAGTATCCAGGTCTGCCCTGTCTTTTGCATAAAGAGGCTGAGACAAGATAATACCAAGGCAGGGATAAGGCGAGACCGGCCAAGGCT
Organism: Trichoderma citrinoviride; assembly: GCF_003025115.1. Lineage (NCBI taxonomy): Eukaryota > Fungi > Ascomycota > Sordariomycetes > Hypocreales > Hypocreaceae > Trichoderma > Trichoderma citrinoviride. Next base: position 1,562,955 of record NW_020194715.1, on the reverse strand, counting down.
CTTCACTCTGCGTGCCGCGACATGGACGGCCACGAATGGATTTCCCATGGGATGGGCATCATGTATACCTTGTGCTTGGCATCGTTGCTGAGGACGCACTGCATGGCCGCTCTGAATCGATGACGCTCCGCTGGATGTACCGATCTCGGGTCCTTCGTGTGCCCGTGACAATCCCCTCGCAGATGGACTCCGCATCAGTCAACTCAGGGGAGAGCTGGGAGCCCGGCATTTCGCATGTCGTACAAATACTTGTCCTGTGTAGATTGCAGTCTAAAAATCCAATGCAATCTGCCGGTGCCTCGGGCGGTCACCTCAGTGGGAATCTACGACCTAATCGATAGGCAAATCCCGACCAAAGCAGCAGGCGGTCGGGAACCAAGCGAGGGACACCAGAAGCATCAAAGCACCTCTGTATGTACTTGTACGAAGTTGTTGCATCACAGCGCCCTTCAAGACTACCGTAGCACAGCATGAGATCCTTGCTGCGCCGGCCCGGCTAGGCGCTTGGCGTTGCATCTAGCAAGGTCGAAACAGGTGACGCTCCCTTGCAGCCACTATTCAAACCTCAGCTGGACGCTGCCCTTTTCCCTCTCGGGGTCTCAGCCTGGAGTCGGATTCGAGGAGCGGAGTCAATGGAGGAACGGAGAGGGATAGTCTGCCAGCAAAGCGTCGAGCATCGTTTCCATGGACGGACGATGTGCAGGTGAGGGACGCTTCCATGCTCCAATCATGTTTGTATGTAGGCTTCCGCTTGTGCTAACGGGCATCGTGGCTCATAGCATCGACTTGCATCATGGGGGGCAACCGATGCCACGAGAGGCATCGCGCCTATGATTGGCGCCGCCGATTCTCCAGTGCGGCCCCGTTCAATCTCTCTGGTCCCTCTACCCACCCAGATGCCGTCCAATCATCCAATCAGCCTCTCTCCGTGCCTGCGTGGCCAAATCGTGCCCCTGCTCGGACCCTGGCCCCAAAAGCGTCTTCCTTGGGATTCGGATCAGGCGGCTGCTGCCCATCCCCGGCTGAGCTGAGCTGGATGAACTCAAACCTGAACCATAGTCTGGCATTGCCACGGCTTCCGGCCAGAGAAATCTCGGGGGCTGATGTTTCCAGGATTTGGGCCAGGTGTTTGAGGGCAGAGGCCGCTGGTGGTACCTTGTGCTTCCTACCTTCTTTTGCTTCTTGTTTTGTCTGATTGGCACAGCTCCGGGATTTCCGACTAAAGAAAGCTCTATCACACACATCCCAAGAGGAGAGCCGGCCTGTTGACTAGGTCCGTTACTCAGATGCGGAACTCCAGACAACTTCCCGGAGTCTGCATCACGCCAAAAACCAAACTATCGCTGGTTCGTACAACACTATCACTCGCACCATCTCCAAGTCCCAGCTCGCTAGTCAGCCTGCCTCTCCGGATTGCAGCTCTCTGTATAGGCGACGGACCCTGGCAGCCTCTGTCGTCACGCTGCTTGCTCGAGTGCCATTATTACCGAGCTCTGGGCTGCCAGAATCTGCCTTTCGTCACCATCACCCACAGCTCAACTGGGAAGCATCACGCCCTTTTGCTGGTTTCCCATCACTACGTGTGTGGCAGCGTCGCTCCTCTTGAATAAGCCCTGGATCTTGGCTACCGGTCTTCCGAAGCGGCAGCCCGATAACATTTCATCATCGCCACGTTGGAACATCTTTTGCCGAATTCAGCTTGTCCGATTTATTGCCCAGGATCCCTGCTGATCGCGGCTTTTCTTACTTTCTTTCCCAAAAATCTTCATCTTGCCTCCTACTTTTACGACCCCCCGTCGCTCCCCAGAATTGCGTTTAACGACGTTCTCTCTTGTCGTTGTAAGCGCCCGTCTCTCCCTTCTTGGTCCTGGCCCCCCTTACTCTTCCGTCCATCCAACGCCGCAATACCACCCAGACATCAGCCAACCGTCCAGGAACCGGTTCCCACTGCCACATCTACTACGACTTTGCCGGTGTTCGGCTGGATGGCGGCGCTTACAGCACATGGAGTTTGACCAAGCCCATTAACCAATCACTTCACGAAAGTTATTTGTTTCGGCGCTTCTTCAAACATGCCAGCCAGTCTGCCGTGTTTCACGCCTTGAATTTCTCCCTCAAATCTGATCCGACCTCATGTTCAAGGAGTACTGCATCGGAGTATACTCGCACGTTCGCATCTCGACTTGCTCTGCCAGCCAACATTAGCGCGAGACATTGCAAGATAGCCGCCGGATACGAGACCGAGCGTGTCCATCCTGAGCTGCTTCCAATCGGCTACTCAAAAGGGTCGTATACCCAAAGCATATACTAAAGTTGTTGTCTCTCGTGCCTTTCAGACACAATGGACCCGACAACAACCCTCGTTACATTTATGTTGTGAGTGTGGTCTGGACTCTTCTTTTCTCTTCCTTTCCTCTCCTCTGCCGCTCGCCCTTCGTTCTCTCTTCATCCTCCTCTGCCAATTCTTAAACAAGTCCTTTCTTTTTCTTTGAGCACTCCCCTCTTCTTCTCTACCTACCTCGCCTGTTTCCCACCACCCATTGTCTCTCGCTTCCTGGTTCAGCTGCGGTTCTAGACGCATTGCCAGTCATCAGTTCATTCTTGTCTTTGGCTCATTGTGTCCCGTGTCTCACTGGATTCCGCGCTGCGAATTCTCGACCGTTCACTCTGTTCGGTCTAGGCCCTGCTTTCTTAGAAGTGCGGTACGGGGACTCCCTTCATTCGCCTTTGTCTTCGGGTGAAGTGCTCATCAGCGTGGCCGTCAGCCCGCTCGAATTGCCCGCCCCCTTGCATTGCCCTGCTAGCTCACTGGTATGAGCCCATCGAAGTTTGTTTACCGCGCACCCTGCCGTCTTGCCCTACACATTGGACACACGGAGACTTCGCCTCATGAATTACCCCGTTGCCGTCCTAACAGTACACCTCAAGTCTGCACCCTGCTCTCATTGGCAGTCCTGGGCTTGCTTGGTGGGATCCGGCGGTCTACACAAGGTAGACGGGGTTTTCAACGACGTGAATCTTCACTCATGGCTTGTGCTAGCCTCTACCCCTTTCCCATACACGCACGCACTCATGCATCAGCATTTGCTCATACCCTCTGGACCGAAGATGAAAATCTTTGAATCAGCCCATCACTGGCCCGCTGAAACGGACTTAAGCTGACGCCTTAATCTCACAGTCAGACGGAGCCCTCTGTCCAATCCGTGCGCCTCATTGGCTCTTGGGACAACTTCACCATGTGCTATAGCATGGAGCGGGACAGTAGACGTGGCCAGGGCCAGTGGAGAGGATGCTTCACATTCCAGAACATCATGTACGATCATGGGAGCCCACACCATCACAAAAGAAGTGGTGGTCTGAAGATGGGCCACACCTACTTCTACTATGTAAGTCGCATCTCCCCCTTCCTTCCATCATCACTATGTCGTTCCTCGAGGATTCGTGTCTTTGGGACAGCTCATGAGTTCTTCAACCTATTCTCTCTTACACAGTTTTCTCTCTATGCCTGCCCACTCTCTTCACCTGTCTTGCATCGATAATCGTATAATTCATCATTGTCGCGTCTAACTTGCGCCGCTGTAGTACGAGGTCGATGGGTCAACCGAGACATTCGATACTACGATGCCTTATACAACTGCTTGCCCATACATGCCTGGTCAGACAGTCAATACTCTTCAAGTCCCCATCGAACGCACGGCACGCCTCCGAAGTGCATCTATGAACTCTGTCCGCCTGGAGAATTTTAGAACGATGGACCCGGCGACCAAGTTCATGAAGCCGCTGCCACCAACGCCCCTCTCGTCAGGCACAAACAAACGGCGGTCCCAGTCCGCCCCACAACCTTCACTATCGTCATCTCGCTCAGCATCTCCACGGTCATGGAGAAGATTCTTTTCACGCAAACTGGAGACTCCTGACAGTCAACGTGCTACCTCTGCCGCCTCGCAAGACACCACCTTTACCGCCTATGACAACGTCATCACGGTCTCTCCGCCACATGTCCGCGCTGGTCGTCATGTATCGTCGCTTAGCGAAGGTGCTAGGTCAAGAGACATCTCTCCAAGGTCGCTATCACGAATTTTACGGGACGACAGCCACGTTCCACGTTATCCAAGCCACAGTGCTCAATTACCACCGCTCAAGATACCAGACGACGTTATCGAGCAGGATGAGGAGGATGAGGACTTTATAGCCTCCGCAGTCTCTGAAAGCCAAACATTTGTCACTGTCCTTTCGCCGCCCCCATTTCAGCGATCCTCATCGTCCGAGACTATAAAGCGCAATGCCGAAGCGAATTCCTCCTCAACGACAGCAGCACCGGAGCTCTCCGTACCACCTCCTCTCCTTGACGGGAGCCAGCCTATCTCTGCTGTGACGAATGAGACAGGATCAGGATACGAATGGACTGTCCCGAAACCAGACCAAATCATCACAAGTCCTCATCACGAAGATGTCCCCATGAGCTTTTATGATGATGAAGATGATGACGACGAAGTCATGTCTAGCAACGAGGATGAAGCACACTTTTCTCCTGTTCCTCTGTCGCAGTCGCGCCTGACTTCCTTCAAGGGCTATAGCTTACCGCGTCACGTGGAGGAAACAAAGGACGTATTCATTCAACAGAGTTTTGCATATCGTGGCTCACCAAAGCTCATCCCCGACAGACCCAATCTACTGAATACACATGTTGAGGCAGGCCTTGATGAGTTTGTTAGTGAGCTTGGGTGGATAGCTGGCGCTATAGGTACACGAGAGTGGCATTAATATATAGACTATAAATAAAGACTTAAAAGAGGAGTTTTAAAAATAAATAAAAAGATTTATTATTAATAAAATATTTTAAATTATATTTATGTATTAAAAGAATATAATATATATAAAATAAAATATTAATAAATATTAATAGTAAAATAATATTATTAATTATTATTAAGATTTTAATAATTATTTATATTAATAAATAATATAATTTATAAGTTTTTTTAACTTTTTATTTTACTATATACTCTTAAATTAAAATAATATATATATATATATATATATATATATATTACTTATTTATTTTTAAAGAAATTTAAATATAAAAATAATTAAAGTAAATATTTATTATAATATATATATTATTATAAAAAATTAATTATAATTAAAAGATAAAAATTAAAAAAGCTTTATTAATAATAAAATAAATTTAAAATATAAGAAATATTAATAAATAATAAATTTAATTAAAACTTATTTTTATTTTTTTATTAAATATATTTATAATTTAAAAAGTAAATTTTAAATTTAATTATATATATTTATATAATAATAAATTTATTTAAATATATATTTAAGGAAATAACTTTAATAATTTAAATATATATTAATTAAAAATATTTTTACTTTTTATATTAATTTAAAAATCATATTTATAATATAAAATTAAAATAGATTTAAATTAAAATAATTATAATAAAAATAATATATATTAAAATATAAATAGAAATATATAAAAAATATATATAAAAATATTTTTTATATTATAAAAAAATAAATAAAAGGTTAATCTATATAAAACTATATAAAATTAAAAATATTTAATAAAAAAGTTATATTTTATAATAAATTTTATACTTAAAATCTAGAGTTTTATATTTATTTAATTGTTAAATATAATATTTTATAAATAATTTAGAAATTAAATAATATTATAAATAATTTACTTTTTTTAATTTATTTTTATTTAATTTATTTTAAAATTAAGTATTTAAAATTAAACTTTTATATATATTTATATATTAAAAATAATTATAATAATAATATATTTAAATTTAAGATATAAATATAATTATAATATAAAAATAGTTTTTATTCTTATTATAAATAGTTAATATAAGTAAATTATAATTATAATATATATAAAAATAAAATAATTATCTTAAATAAATAATATAATTATTATTACTTTTATTTTAATATAAAAAATATAATATAAAATATAAAATAAATAATAACCTTAATAATAAATATATATTATATAAGTAATAAAAGAGTAAATTTTAAAAAAACTTAAACTTATATTAATTTAATTTTTATTTAATTATAAATAATTTCTTAATTAAATAATTTAAGTTATATATATTTTTTATATTATTAAAAAGTTTTAAAAACCTTTTATTTAATAATATATAATAAAAAATTATATAACCTATAATTTATTTTCAAATTAATTAATTAAATTAAATTTAATACTTTATTTAAAATTAAATTTTATATTATAATTATTTTTTAATTTTAATTAATTTAAGCTATTTAATATTACTTTTAATTAAATTTAGTTTAATTTTAAAGAAATGAAATTATACTTATATTATTATATCTTATAAGTATATTATTATAATACTTTATAAATATTTTAAACTTTTTTTAAAATTTATTTAATTTATTATTTTTTATTAATTTAATAAAATTAAAGCTTTATTATATAAATCTTATACTTAAATATAAACGAACTTATTATTAACATAAATAATATAAGCTTTAAATACTAGCTTTTAATTAATTAAATATATATTATTTTAAGTTTTTATTTTTTAAGTTTAATTTTATAAAAGCTTAAAATAAGCTTTTTATAATTAATATATATATATATTAATATAATATAATTTCTTTATAAAAAAAGTTTAAGATATTTATATTTATAATATATAAAAAAATTACTTAAACTTAAGAAAAATTAAAACGCGGCCGCGAGCCCAAGTCTGGCAGGCCGGCCCTTCCGCGTGCCCGGTGGTCCCCTGAGGGGGCCGGGCGAGGGTCCAAGGGGAGCTCCAGGGTAGGCGGGGGCGGGGGGGGAGGATTGGCGGAGATCTTGGAGGA